>NC_056730.1:682302028-682304528 GCF_019279795.1 Protopterus annectens
TTCTTTTTTTTCTAAGGTTATGGATTTTTTTGGTGTCATTCCTTAGCTGTCCGAATCTTAGTTGATCAAGTGGGGCTTTTGTTTTTTAGTAGGTGGCCCATGCTTTGTTTCTGAGTGAAATTTTTGTTTTGGTATGTTTAGAAAGCCATGGTGCAATATTAACTTTGGTTCTAATAGAGCGGCTGGGAGCATGGGAGTTAAGAATAGCAAGGAATTTGGTGTTAAAGTATGCTACTGCTTCATCTAGGGGGAGACTTTTTAGTACTGACTAGTTTCATGCCTTAAGTTCATTTTGAAACTTAGTGAGAATAAAATTCTTGTTGTTTATTGATGTTCTATAGGTGGGTTGGTAGGAGCAGTCTACTTTGAGCTTGATTACATAGGTGAGACAGCGGTCACTTAGGTCATCAGGAAAGTGCCTGATTTATAAGACTGAAGATGGGTATTGATGAGTATCCAGTCTAGGGTACTTTCCTTGTTATTGGGTTTTCCTGTCTTGGTGGGGGAGGTTATGATTTGAGTAAATCCATAGAGGTTTATATAGGTTGTGGGTTTTCACAAGAGCAAGTCTTCCAGTCAATGTTGAAATCCCCAAGAACAATTGTTTCTTGGGGGGTAGTTATTGGATAACCAATATAAGAAGTCTTCTAAGGTTTCTGTGTTCCTCCCTGGGGGAATGTAGACACAGACAATGCTTACATTTTTGTTTTTGTTAATTTGTAGTTTTGAGATAAGAATTTCATCATTATTGAACTGGGGTGGTTGTTGGGTGTCTATGCTGACAGAGAGGGTAGACTTGTAAAGTATGGCTACCCCACCACCCTTTCTGGTGGTACGGTCTAGTCAAAACATACTATACCCTGGTGGCAGAATCTCATGGTCCTTGGTGGCAGGCTTTAGCCACATTTCTGTTAGGCATAATATATCTGGGGAATGAATAGCTAAGAGGGTATGCAGGTGCTGAGTTTTGTTATTTATGCTCCTAGTGTTTAGATGGCAGGCCAGCAGTGAGTTAGGAGGTCTATTTGTTGGAGCTATGGTGGTAGGTGATATAGAAGGGGGATTAGGGCCAACAGGTGGGGGATGGACCAGGGTTTGGGTGGATGTCGCCATCCTTTGTAAAGTTGTAGTGTATCCTGAGTATGAGTTTTAAGATTTTGAATAATGTTTTGTAATAGTGCCTAGTTTTAGGACTAATGTAACTAGGTCTAGTAAGATGGTAGTATTTAGGGGTTAAGGAGGTAAGCATGAGGGGAGTGAGTAAGGGTGCATTATTATCTGTTGTAGATGGGATGAATGTTTGGAATTTAGGGTAGTGAAAACCTGGGTGATCTTGACATTTGTAGGCAGTTAGCAGATATGGGATGAGTAAAAGGGGTAGAAGTAGAGTTAATAAGATTATTTTGGGAGATAGCATACCTACTGGATGAGACTTGAAACTTAGGCAAAACGAATAGTAGAGTTGGAGGACTGGTGGTATCAGGCTGACGGTGGTGCTGTTGAGTGACAAGTTGTTACTGCTTGGTTTTAAAAAGAGGGGTGTGGTCTAGTACCAATAAATGTAGCAGCACCAGGTGCGGGAGGGATGTGGGGGCAGGGTGGGGTGTGTAGCAAGCCCAAGCGAAGCGAGGGCAAGCGGAGCAGGGTTGAACCAATGCCTGTACTAAGTTGTAGCAGTTTAACATGTATGAGGAAAGAGGGGGGTGGGGGAAAAGAGAAGGCAGTAGGAGTGGTTAGAGGAATACCTTGGATTGACTCAAGACACCACACCAGAGGTAAGTTAAATGTAAGGGCCTAAAATCTGCACTCCGCACTGTAATTTTACTTGCACTCAGCACTTTAATTATACTTATGTTTAGCAGGGAAGATAAACCAACAGTATACAATTTTGAGGATTTTTACAAGGGTTACTTGTTCAAATGTCAGGCAAGTAAGTAAAACTTTCAACAGGAATCTATGTTTGAGTGTTAGAAAGCCAGAAAGGTACAAATTATATCTGTAAAAATTAGGGTCAGAGAGACAAATGTAAGAGTCAGTGTACTTTAGTTACAGGGGAAGCAGGCAAACACTGAATTAGAAAAAGAGTCCTATGGCTGACCAAAATGGTGACTTGCTTAATTACACAGCACTGTAAGAGAAAGCTGAACAAATGCTTTTTATATGTACAACCTCCTCTGATTAATTTCTGGGAGAAACAATTTTTGTTGTGTTTCCAAACTGAAATCCTGTAGACACCGTTATTCAGGAGCTGCAATATGTTACTCTAGGTAAATGTGAAGTTCAACATTCTCAGTTACTGCATCTCTGTTCAAGCTGCCTCATACATCCAGAATTAGGCTCCTAACACTCGTCCACAATTAGGTTCCAGGTACTCAGTTGTGAGGAGAATCTATGTTGAGACGAGACAAACTGGATCCAAGCAGCTGGTGGATCTGATTTCCTCTGAGTCTTAGATGTTGGACCAGAAGGATATGAAGGATCTCAAGATCTTTTTCATAGA
>NC_056730.1:682307028-682472028 GCF_019279795.1 Protopterus annectens
GCTAATTAAGCAATAACCCACTCCTGTGTGTGGGTAATGCTGGATTTACCCATGGTTGGTGTGGTTTGGTCACGGGGGCGAAGCCCGAGTGGCCAAACAAAGACAACCCTGAGTAAATCCAGCATTACCCCCACCCAGAAGTAGGTTATTGCTATTATACAATGACATTATTTAAGAAAAAAATACTTACTTTTCTTAAATAATGGCATTGTATAATGCTTTCTTGCTGCCCTTCCGCAGCTGTCTTGTATTCTGCGGCAGTTCTGATGTACTGCGCATGCGTATGCTTATGTAGTACATCAGAGCTGTGGGTGGAAGCAATGGAGAAAGCAAGATCTCCATTGCTTTTTACAAAGTGTCTCGCTATGTTAAAGGAGTTTCACATAGCGAGACAGCTTTAAAAAAAGCAACAGAGAAAGGAAGATCTCCGTTTCTTTTTTTAAAGCTGTCTCGCTATGTTAAACTCCTTAAACATAGCGAGACAGTTTCTCAAAAGCAATGGAGATCTTGCATTCTCCGTTGCTGCAGAAAAAATAAAAAAGACTTATACTAATGGAAAAAGTCCGGGCAACCGGACCTTTTTCCATTAGTATAACTCTGATTTACTTTGTGAACACTGACCAATCAGCATGCACGTTTTGGAATATTAATAGGGGGGTCGTTGTATAATGTGAATGTTCGCTTTGCTCAACTGCAACCAGTTTTATAATACATATATATATATATATATATATATATATATATATATATATATATAGGTTTACACTCATTTCCACAAAGTGACATACATCTAATGCTTACATCACCAAACTGCAATGGTGAAAATAAAAATGTCATCTCCCCCCTTGTCGAACCATGTTAAGAGTGATGGTTTGACATTCATTGCTTTGGAAATGTGTTCATTAGAGTACATGTACCATTCGATCTGCAATGCTGTGGTTCGCTGAGTTAGTGTTTGAGGTCTAGCCTCTTGGAATACTGTCTTTTGATATTGCCATCTACGAAGTATGTCACTTTGTGGAAATGATAGTAAATCTATATATTCATATATATGTATATATATATATATATATATATATATATATATATATATATATATATATATATATATATGTGTATAAGTGTATAAACAGACACACACACATATATATTCCAGGGCATGAACTTGTTTGCTGAGTTCAGCTCTTAGTATGATAATTATTAAACCATGATTATTATTATGATGGATTGGTTTACTGATGATATGACAAGGTTTCTAGTATCTGCCTGAACGCTCAGAAAATTATGTGATAATGTTACATTAGCATTTTTTCACAATTACTCATAGCATGTTTTTTTATATATAACCACTTATACACTCTGACTAACTTTGCCTATGTGTTAATTCACAGTTGTTTGAAGAGTCAGATCACATTTTGTCAAAGAGAGGCAGGCTAGCAAGTATGCTAGGTGCACAGGCCAGACAAACTACAGTATACATGAACAAGAAAGCCAGCACCTAGGAAGCATGAAGCATAAAGTTTTATTAGAACCTGACCGGTTTCAGCATAAAGCTTTCATCAGTGGTACATCTCAAATAGTAGTACAAACCTGTAATAATACTTAATCTAATTAAGTGTCCATGACTCCATGACATCATTCCCTGTCCAAAACAAAACAAAGTTATTCTGATACCAAATTCTAGGCACATAAAATAATTGTGTAACCACATAAAAGTCTATGTGGAGTAAAACTTTTATTCCACTTGGTACTTATCATTAATATTTTAATATGCTGTTTATAGTTCACTGTTTAAGAACTGTTATACTGTTATGTAGACCACAATATACTGAGTCCTACCTAATGGTATCCAACTCATGATAGGAAGGGAAAATGTTACAATTTATCATTTAATCCAGGTGGGAATAGACCACCCAATTTTACAATCCATTTCCTTTCCTTCATTTTTAATATATTATGCCACCCTATTTTGAAGGATCTATTGCCTGATATGTTGTCAATGAGTGTAAAAGAGAATTTCCCTGTATGGTGAATCAGTGAATATCTATAAAGAGCATTGGTGGCTCTGGCATTCCTAATATCCCCTAAATGTTCTGACATTCAAAATCTAAATTGTCTAGAAATTTGGCCCACATAGAAAGCTTGACAGGTGCAAGTGGCCAAATATATGACCCAGTCTGTTCCACAGTTGCCGAAGCAGTTAAAATTGTACAATTGTCCAGTATTTTCGCTGGTAAAGGTTTTAGTCTTGAAAACATGTTTGCAAAAGGTGCAATGTCTGTAAGGGTAAGAGCCATCCAATTTCTCCCCTGTTATTGTGGTTTGGTGATAAGTTGTATCATGATGCACGATTTTTTTGTAGTGTGAAAAATAGGAACCCAAAGTTTTTCCCCGCCTGTAATAAAATAGGCATTTGTCCCCAAAATGTCATCCAATTGTACATTGGTCTTCAAAATATTCCAATGTTTGTCAATGACATCGACAAGATGTGCTGTATTTCTGCCAAATGTGGTGACCAATCTCAAGGTGTCCTTGTTATCCTTCCTGGGCTGATGTTTATATTCTAATAAGGTATCCCTGGATTGTTTTTTAGCCCATTGCATGGTCGAGTTGACATTCTGTTTGCCATATCCCCTAGCTAAACATCTATTAGCTAAATCATGATGGGATTGTGTAAGATCCTGCTGTGAGGAGCAAATTCTCTTCAGACAGAAAAACTGGGATTTTGGAATGTTGTTAATGGTGTGTTTGGGGTGGAGACTGGTGGCATGTAACAGGCTGTTGTATTGTGGATATTTTCAATAAACAGTAGTACGTAACATGTTGTCTACTTGACGCTGTAGATGAACATCCAGAAAATGAATCTCATTAGGGTGATGACTGACTGTAAATTCAGTCCCCCATTTATTTCCATTGAGATATTCAATGAATTCCTCCAGGTATTCACTGCCACCTTTCCATACAAGCCAACAGTCATCCAAATATCTTCTCCATATGTCTATATCTGGCAGATACAAATTATGTAGTTCATTGTATATGATGTGCTCCTCCACATATCCCATGTATAAATCAGCATATATTGGGGCAAAAGATACCCCCATTGCTGTACCTTGAATTTGCCAGTAGCCCTCATATTGGAAATAAAAGAAATTTTTAGTAAGGACATGCTCGGCCATACAAATAAGCAATGTGTTGAAACCTGGGCTATAGATTTTAATCTTGTTTAACCAAAATTCTAATGCTGTTAATCCAGCCCAATGTGGAATGCTGGTGTAGAGTGATTTGACATCCAGGGTACACATCAACCAATGTGATTCCAACTGAGACTCAGATACAATTTGTAAGAATTCCATCATGTCCTTTAATCTGGCTCTGATATATGGCAAGAGGGGTTTCAAATATTCAGTCAGAAATGCCAAGAAAGGCTCCGTGTGGGAGCCTATGCCCGAAACAATAGGCCTGCCTGGTGGCGTATTCAGAGATTTATGAATTTTGGGCCATAAGTACAAATATTGTTTACCTGGATCATTGACCATTAGTTGTTGTTTGGTTTTAACACTGATGATACTCTCCTCAACAGCTTCCTGCAAAAAATTGTCAATTTCTTTTTTAAAGTTTGGAGTTGGGTCTGTGGGCATGTTCATATAATGCTGAGGTTTGGACAATTGTCTACTTCCATCAGCCCAGTAATAACTGGAGTCCATGACCACTACCACCCCACCCTTGTCTGCTGGTAGAAAGGAAATATCAGTGTTAGGCCTAAGATCCATAAGAGCCTTTTATTCCGTCTTTGTTAAGTTATGTCTGATAATATTTAGGGAGCCTAGATGGTAATGCAAATCTTTAATCACTGCCTGTTGGAAAATTGCAACATGTTTGTCCATGGGTAGACTGAAGTTAGATTTGTGGAATCTAAATTCAGTAGATCTCTGAGATTGATCCTGTTGGCTGAAAAACAATTTGAGATTAATCTTTCTACAAAAAGATAATATGTCAGAAACAAAAATGATTTCATCCACAAAAAAATAGGGATAAGACCAAGACCTTTATTTAACAATATTTCCTCTTCAGATGTTAAAACATGTTTTGAAATGTTGTGCACATTTGAACATTCCAGATTTATTTCACTATTGACTGAAAAAGATCCTCTATGATTTTTACCTCTATGTTTGCGTCCCCCCTGTGTCTCCTACCCCTAAAGGGTATTCTGGACCCCAGCCCCTCTTGGAATCAGGGGAACCACTAATGTATGCGGATTCAGTGTCAGTAGTGGAGGATTCCTCCCCCGAGGTTGTGGCATGTGGTCTACCTTTTTTCAATATAGATCTCTTTTTTTGCATATTTGAGTGGTGTTTTTCATTCCATCCACAAACCTAACACTTCTATGTGACTCAAACGGCCTACCCATTTCATAGTCCTCCATATCTCTGGAAAAATTGTGTAACTTCTTATCTTTCAAATGATTTTCAAAGATAATCAGTTCCTTTGACAGTCTACTCAGATTGTCCTTAAAGTTTGTTTGATCTTCATATTTTTTTCAATTCCTCACATATTTTTTGAACATCACAAATGTTGACCTCAATTGTTCTTTCATAGTAAGATGCTAGAATGTTAACAAAAGACATGGACATCTGTTGCTGTGCCAGGTTCCAATCCCTTAATAATATATCATCAGGCTTACTGACTAATGGTTGTAGTTTGGTCCTTAAACCCCTCGGGTGATATTTTGATTTTGATAAGCTTTGAAAAGCTTTAAATGCCAAATGTTAGTACGTAATGTTTTTATTTTCTTTTTAAGCTGTGTGAATAGCAAATTACAACCGTCAACTGGATCAATCTGGCTGTTATCCTTAGAGCCCTCATTCATAGGTTTAATTCCAAATACATGGATATCATCCTTGTCAGCACAAAGCCCTTGAAGCAGCTTATTGAGATCCATGACCATAAGTCGTTAATTTGCTTGAATCAATCCAAAAAACTCAGTTTGTCAACTGTGATGTAAGAATGCCAAAAAAAACTATATGACATCTCCTGGGCAGACTGTCAAAGGTGCTTGGAAATTAACCCCTTATGGTTGAACCTGATTATCTGATACAATAAGTGGTTATGTAAACCCCATTTGAGTCACAGAGAAATGCAAAATGTTGGCTGATTGGAACCAAAAAAGTAAAAAGGCAATAAACCTGTTAGGCCCAAAAAGGGCACAAAAAAGATCCACCCAGAATAAACAAATGAACAATCTGAAACCAAAACCACTGTTATGTAACAAATACACAAATTAGATATAATTTTGAATGCCTACCGCTGGAAGGATGAACAAACCCCTGTTTCAGAGACAAAGGTAATGTAGTAACAATTGACTATTCCCTGATAGATAACATGTTCACAGGTGAAGGGCCTTTTAACCACATATATGTACACATTTCCTTATAAAATGTGTCATAATCAATTTTAATAATGCCCTGCCAACACACAAAATCATTGCTCTAAACATAAATGAAATGTTCAATAACCAAATATCAATATGTAATCCACTTGTGATACAGTGTGTGGAAATCAGGTATTAATCACATATGTGATCTAAAGAGCTCACTGTCCCCTAAAAGCAATATCTAAGCTAATATGCAGCAAAAAATAAGTACTGCTAAAAAATAGGGATGATTATGTAATAGTTACTAGGTTTTAGTTGTCCTAGTGGTCAGTTAGTCATAAATGTTTAAAGAATCATAATTTCCCCCAATACCATCCATATGAGCAGAATGGGTCTGTCTGATGATAGCTAGCAATTGGTCATGACTGCATAGACACAATCCAAAATCATGAGTCAGAAAAATGTAAGACAACACGAAGAAAAACCTAAACTCAACCCCTGTTCAAGTAACCAATGTTGCCTGTAATGTTTATAAACCACTATATATCAGTCCTTAGGCCCATAAAAATATGACTGGTGCCCACTCAGCAAAAGAAGGAAAAATAAATGGTTCAGAACATACCATTCGATATCTGTTTAACCATCCAACCCAAGGAAAGATGCGTTCCTCAATAGTAAACCGAATGGTTAAGAAACTGTATATGGGACAATAGCAAGCCCTGATTCCCTACATCTCTAAGTGGGCAAAATACTCATTGTTAGTTTGATAACAAAATCATAACTAAAAAGTAATAATAAATATACATATACACCATTTGTAAAATATTGCCAAGATAATAATAGTCCTGGACCAAAAATGTATTGTGGACAACGTATGTATAGGCAAACATCAAAATGACTTCTTGTAAAAGTCTGCCCAAAACAATTGGAAACAATCCTCCATGGAGTGTATATGCTCTCCGTTTGCTCACAGTCCTTCACTAGAGCCATCCTTATTGATCGCAATTCAATCCGGCATAGCTCCTAAACAAAAAAAGTACAGTCAAAGTCTAAAGATATGTCCAAATAATCCCCGGTTTCATAAACACATGTTGACACACCAAATCATGTCCAGTTTGAGAGCCGACATTGCCACGATTTCAAAGTATCACTTCCAATATCGGCCAAAAAAAGGAATGTCACTGGGACCCATAAAAATATGGCCGCCAACAAAAATAACACCAAAGAAATGCCAAAAGCCAAAAAAAGTTAATAAGTCAAAATATTACTAACCCGTGGGATGTTGTCACTGTATTCCCCTCTGTAGAAAAACTGAAGTAATCTCAACAGAATGTAGTTCAACAAGACCATTACATGTGAAAGATCCAACGACCCCACTGAATGCTCTAGTAAAACGCTGATTCACGAGGTAGCTTAATCATACCCTTCAGATACTGCAAAAAATATATCCTATCAATAAAAAAAAAGAAAACGCAATAGATCTAATCCAATGTATGACCCTGGTAGTTAGATCTAACTATCTAGATGAAAAACAGGGCGCATATGTAAACAGATTGATGAAAATGGCTAAGTTGTAAAGCAAGTAGTAAGGAACCCACCTCTACTGACATTGAACGGCACAAAAATGGCTCCTGCTTCAGTACTTCCAACACCAACAGCCAGCAAATAACATTGAGTCAAAGAGAGGCAGGCTAGCAAGTGTGGTAGGTGTACAGGCCAGACAAACTACAGTATATATGAACAAAAATGCCAGCACCTAGGAAGCATGAAACATAAAGATTTATTTGAACCAGACCGGTTTCAGCATAAAGCTTTCATCAGTGGTACATCTCAAATAGTAGTACAAACCTGCAATAAATACTTAATCTAATTAAGTGTCCATGACATCATGGCACTTTTGACATTTTTGGATTTTTACTTTTAGATACAGGTAGGGACTTCACTATTAGGAGCATTATTTACAAAACCAAACTCAAATTTAATTGTCAGTCTAAATCAGTTGTCTACATGGCACAGTGTCAAAAGTGCCATGCTTTCTACATTGGTAAAACCGATCGTAGACTGAGAGAACGAGTCTACGAACATTTATATCACATGGCAAATTATAATACAGACAACGCTTTAGCTAGACATATACTTCAAATCCAGATCACAATTTCAAGTTTAGAGTCATCGACTCAGTAGTACAAGATGTTCGTGGGGGACCGGATTCACTTCTCTTAGAACAGTTCAAGTTATACTGGTAACTTCATACTGGAGCTTGTTTCTTACCAGGCCTCAATGAGGTATATTCTCTATCTTGTATCCTTAAGTTAAAAAGTTTGAAAAGATGAATTTGTTTATCCATGCTGTTCTTGGAGAAGTCAGGGATAAATGTGGTACACACTACATAAATACAAAAATGTATACATATTTATACTTAACATCCTTGATATTTATATCCATTAAAGCATGGATATTATTTTATCTCATCAATTGTTGGCACAGATTTATGTATTGACAATTTGTGCCAAGATTAGATATATAAAAATATATGTTTAATTATGTAATTAATTATTCATGTACAATCATTATGTTTTATTTTAATTCTGATTTTATGTTGCTGACTGTTAGGTAGTGGAGGATGGTTGTGTCGGAAGACTAATAGTGTAAACATGATATACAGCGCAAATGATTTGTGTGTATATATTTAAACCACATATATTTGAATTAATTTTGCACTGATGATTTTTAATTTGTAGAGATGAATTATTAATAACATCATAAGAGTAAAATTAAACCAAGTACTTATTGATATCAGAATCGTCCTGTGACTATAGTCACAGAATAGAAACCAAAGGGTTGTGTTTTTGATTTTATACAAGCTTAGTGCTTCATTGATTTATTCTCATGCACTTAATTGACTAATTGTCATTTACAAATCATGTGATTTTTATTACTGTGTTTAACCTGGAGGGTTCTGTGTTCTGGTTTTATCTGAAGTCCTACCAGTGAGTAGGATGAAAGGTGCTTAATAAACCTTTTACAGAGTGTGTAACTTTGTCTTTACGTGGTTTATCGTGAATTTGTTTTTTCTGCTTCTTTAGTTTTTTGTGTCTTGGCTTTATTGACATTAACTGCAGGCAGACTGCAATTACTGATATAATCCTAAATGGATACAAGGTGTAGCAGAATGAATATCACTTAATCTAATTCTGCTCTTAAATTGAAAATGCCATTTTTTTTTGCTTATGTGCCCTTACCAATTGATTCTTGGAAAGCTTGGATTTATTTCCTGTCTACCTTCTCCTTGTTCTAATCCCCATGCTGTCGAATTTTTAAACTTAAATAGTACACCTACTCTATATACATTTGACTGACCTAACTTGGTGTACTTTACTCCTAAAGGTTATTTCAATGACAAGTAGATGTAATTAGGTTTTTCTGTCAGATTGTACATGATACGTAGTCAAAAGATCATAAATCCTCACCGACTTTATGTACTGTGCTGTTATTAAAAATGTCAAATATCTCTATCTGCATAGTGCATCAGTAATTCGTTAAAGAATGTGTTTCTAATATTTTTACGAAAATAGGCATCAACAAATTAGCCCATATAAAATCCTTGCCGATATAAGTACTGTATCATTTATATGCAGATTTCTACTGATCTTTTTCATATAAATACACCGCTTCAGTATACTTAGTTATTTAATTATTTTGGTTCATTAACTGGGTAACTCAGCTGGTCAAATGATTGTTTTCAGTTGCATCTAGGGCAAAAATCAGCAAGGACAATCCATGGACAATAATAAATAGACAATGGTAATAAGAACTTTTGTTTACACAGAAAAGATATTTGCCTTGCACATTATTATTTCAAGCAATCACTATCACCACAGCTGCTTCCTCTGTGGTCATAACTAGTTTCATCACAATCTGTCCACCTTTCACCTATTCAGTAATCCTTCAGAGTGCTTAAACAAGCTACTGCACAATCACTAGATAATAGGCTCATAGAATCATAGGATTATAGGAGATTACTAGGCCATCAACCCGGAGGTCATTTTAAGCCTAGCTATTTCAACCCAATGAAATACCACAGACGTACTAGTCAATACCCAAAATTGCATTTAGTGATGACTCCCCATGTCCAGGAGGGTTGTGGGCACTATCTCTGGTAAGAAATTATGGTGGCCTATCCACTAATCCAGGTTCCTCTTGAAGAGTGTTATATAGGTGCTCTGTTTCACATAAATTGGTAGCCTGTTCCAAAGATGTGACAGTCACTGGGAGAGAAATCTGTCCCTCTAGCATGTCTTGTTTAAGTCACAGGCCATGTTTAACTCCCTGGAAGGGTAGCGCTAGACCCATTTGATTTATGGATATGCAGTAATTCCATTAGGTTTGGGTCTTGGGTTGCTCTGTAGGCCAGGCATAAGTATCCCCTAAGAAGTCTATATTTTAGACAAACTGTTGCTGATACAGAAAACCAAGAAAAAAACCAAGAGTTCACATTCATTATGGGAGAATATACCCGGTCACTCAGACTGGGTTTGATTTGGTTTTCTCCTATAAATTTTTGTATGATATTATTTTTGTACGACATAATTTTATGACACTGGGGATGCTCTCGTTTGAGTTCCACATAGGGCAATGGTTTTCATAGGTTTGTACAACTTGGGTTTGATTGCCTGGTGGGGGGTTTCATATTGGACCATTTTGGTTTGGTTCTGATCTCTTATGTGTATTGGCAGCTATGTCATCATGCTTACTTGTCAACTTAGACTTGGGACCAAAGGGTTACATTGAGTGATTACGCCCCTTTTTGTAGTGTGGTATGGTTTTAAATTATACAGTTCCCCCTACGGGGGACTTTATCATAAAATTTGGCATGTTCTTATAAGTTCATTGTAAGTAACAATTACTATTTTCAAAAAACATTTCCTTAATACTAAAACACTTGTTTGGTAAAGTAGGGTAATAGCCTGTTACACTTTGAAGTGACTTTCTCATTGGGACGATTGGATTGATCGACCCGCTCGTCACAACAATGTGTGATCTCGTTGGTGTTCTCCCTTCCTGCGTGGGTTGTGGGTAGCTTGTTTAACTTCCAGCGGGTTGCTCCTCTTGGTGTGGTTTGTGTGGTGGGACTCGATAAGAGCAGTGAATCCTTTGTTGATTCCTGCAGGATTGATTACCTGTCATCAGCTTTAGTGTAGACCAAGCTCTGCCTTTGACACCGACACACACTTGTTTTTTCTCATTGTGAGTACCAGTCTACTTTTAAGGTGTGGCTGATCCGATGTGATATCGTCTTGCTGTTTACTACTGTTGAGCTGCATAAGACTGTTTACTGAGACAACTTTTGTTTTACACAGAAAAGATATTTGCCTTGCACATTATTATTTCAAGCAATCACTATCACCACAGCTGCTTCCTCTGTGGTCATAACTAGTTTCATCACAATCTGTCCACCTTTCACCTATTCAGTAATCCTTCAGAGTGCTTAAACAAGCTACTGCACAATCACTAGATAATAGGCTCCATAGAATCATAGGATTATAGGAGTTACTAGGCCATCAACCGAGGTCATTTTAAGCCTAGCTATTTCAACCCAATGAAATACCACAGACGTACTAGTCAATACCCAAAATTGCATTTAGTGATGACTCCCCATGTCCAGGAGGGTTGTGGGCACTATCCCTGGCAAGAAATTATGGTGGCCTATCCACTAATCCAGGTTCCTCTTGAAGAGTGTTATATAGGTGCTCTGTTTCACATAAATTGGTAGCCTGTTCCAAAGATGTGGCAGTCACTGGGAGAGAAATCTGTCCCTCTAGCATGTCTTGTTTAAGTCACAGGCCATGTTTAACTTCCTGGAAGGGTAGCGCTAGACCCATTTGATTTATGGATATGCAGTAATTCCATTAGGTTTGGGTCTTGGGTTGCTCTGTAGGCCAGGCATAAGTATCCCCTAAGAAGTCTATATTTTACAGAGGATAGTGATAGGGATTTTAGTCAGTCTGTGTAAGGCACATGCTGGAGGACCTTGATCTTCTTTGCTAGAAACCTCTGAGGTCTCTCTAATTACTGTAGGTGCTTAGTACAGTACATACTAAATGGGGTGTTATACTCAATTATGGGACGGATAAGTGCCAAGTATAGGGACTTTATAACTTCTTTTGCTCTCAAACCAATGCCTTTAATAATTAGATGAGCTACGAGGAAAGCTTTCCTTACAATGGTAGACAAGTGGTGGTTGAAGTTAATGTCACAGTCAACCTGTGATCCCAGGTCCCTTAACACTTCATGGGTATTTAGGGTATTGTTATTGATTTGATAGTGTGAAGGGACATTGTTTGTGCCAAAAGGAATGATGATGCATTTCTTTGCATTCAGTTTGAGACTGACTAATACACAAGTCATTGATACATGTGAGACCCTCCTGGTGTATACTGACATAATTTGGGGATTCAGTGATTGCAACTAACTTACAATCATCTGCAAATTTGTTCAGCCACAACCCTTTAGTTTTGACCTGAACATCTGAGAAGTATATACCAAACAGTACTGACCGCTGTGGCACACCAATGGTAACAGGTCTGCTGGTTGATGTGAAGTCACCCACTTTGATAGTGTGTGTCCAGTTTGTGAGTTAGTTGGCAACCCATCTTACTATAAAGGGGTTTACTTTCAGTTTGCTAAGTTTATTAGTAATGCTTGAATGTGGGACTGTGTAGAAAACCTTTGTCAAGCCAAGGTATGCTGTGTGCACATATTTTCCCTCATCAATGGCCTTGGCCACACTTTCAAAGAAATCCACAAGATTTAACAGACAGGATCTGCCCTTCATGAAACTTAATTGGGGAGGATCCAGGGTTTGGAAGTCACCTATGTCTTTTGTTTATGAGGTCCATAATGATATGCTCCATGGCTTTACAGATGAGGCTGGCCAGGCTTCTTCTTCTTTCGGCTGCTCCCGTTAGGGGTCACCACAGTAGATCAACTGTTTCCATTTCTTCCTGTCCACTGCATCTTGATCTGTCACACCAACCACCTGCATGTCCTCTCTCTCCACATCCGTAAACCTTATCTTAGGCCTTCCTCTTTTCCTGTTTCCTGGCAGCTTCATCCTTAGTATCTTTTTCCCAATATACTCTGCATCTCTCCTCAGCACATGTCCAGTCCAACATAATCTTCTCTCTCTGGCTTTGTCTCCAAACCTTCCAACCTGGGCTGACCCTCTAATATACTTATTCCTAATCCTGTCTATCCTTGTCACACCCAGTGCAAATCTTAACACCTTCATCTCTGCCACATCAAGCTCTGACTCCTGCCTTTTTGTCAATGCCACTGTCTCCAACCCATATAACATAGCTGGTCTCACTACCCTCTTGTAGACCTTCCCTTTCACTCTTACTGGTACTCGTATGTCACAAATCACTCCTCACACTCTTCTCCACCCACTCCATCCTGCCTGTACTCTCTTCTTCATCTCTCTTCCACACTCACCATTACTCTGAACTGTTGATCCCAAGTACTTAAACTTATCCACCTTCTCCACCTCTACTCCCTGCATCCTCACCATTCCTCTATCCTCCCTCTCATTCACACGTATATATTCTGTCTTAGTCCTGCTGACCTTAATTCCTCTTCTCTCTAGAGCATATCTCCACCTCTACAGGGTCTCCACCACCTGTTCCCTACTCTCATTACAGATCACAATGTCATCTGCAAACATCATAGTCCAAGAGGACTCCTGTCTAATCTCGTCTGTCAACTTGCCCATCACCATTGCAAATAAGAAAGAGCTCAGAGCTGATCCTTGATGTAATCCAACCTCCACCTTAAACGCATCCATCACTTCCACCGCAGACCTCACCGCTGTCACACTGCCCTCGTTCATATCCTGTTCCACTCTTACATACTTCTCTGACACTCCCGACTTCCTCATACAATACCACAACTCCTCTCTAGGCACCCTGTCATATGCTTTCTCTAAATCCACAAAGACACAATGCAACTCCTTCCGACCTTCTCTGTACTTCTCCATCAACATTCTCAGAGCAAACATTGCATCTGTTGTGCTCTTTCCTGGCATGAAACCATACTGCTGATCACTAATCATCACCTCCCTTTCTTAACCTAGCTTCCAGTGCTCTTTCCCATAACTTCATGCTGTGGCTGATCAGTTTAATCCCTCTGTAGTTACTACAGCTCTGCACATCACCCTTATTCTTAAAAATCGGTACCAAAACACTTTTTCTCCATTCCTCAGGCATCCTCTCACTTTCCAAGATTTCATTAAACAATCTAGTTAAAAACTCCACTTCCATTTCACCTAAATACCTCCATGCTTCCTCAGGAATGTCATCTGGACCATCAGCCTTTCCGTTCTTCATCCTCATCATAGCTATCCTTACTTCCTCCTTGCTAATCCACTGCACGTCATGATTCACTAACCGCACATCATACAACCTTCTCTCCCTCTCATTCTCTTCATTCATCAACCCCTCAAAGTACTTTTTCCATCTGCTCAACACACTCTCCTTGCTTGTGAGTATGTTTCCCTCATTATCCTTTATCACCCTTACCTGCTGCACATCTTTATGGGTCTGTAATTCCCCGGGTCTGTTGCTAGGCCACCCTTGTGGAGGGAAATAACTGTAGCTGTTCTCCATTCCATAATTGATGTCAAACAGCATGTTTGGAACACTCTACTTAATGAAACTCAATTTTATACCTCAATAACCACTGCAATATACACCTTTGTCTTAGCTGCTTAGTTTGATTTTGAACTCTTAGCCCAAATGTTTAGGAGAGAGAAAAGACAATGTAGGACCCAAAGGTTATCCACTACTGCTACATGATGATACCTCAGAAATATATTAGAATGGATGTGCATATAATCCCATGTACTGCCACCATCTTATTTGTGATATACAGGTGCTATGATCTTATCACTTGTATGTCTACCTTCAAATTACCACACCATTAGCACCAAATATTGGAAGTAATTCTGCACTTCCTATTTTTAGGTAGCTGAGTGGTTAAGACTATGGACTGCTAATCCATTGCGCTTTGCATGCATGGGTTCAAATCTCAACCTCGTTGCTGCTTTGAACTGCTTCTCTCCCCTTGAGGGATGGTGCCTTTTTGGAGTTGCATGTCTAGGCTTATAAAGGTACCAGTCATTGTTAGCCTAGTATATAAATGCAAACCTATGAGCCTATTATGCAAGTGGCAGTTGGACTTAAACATAAATGCATACTACTGCTCAGGTAGTGGTCAACAGGTTTTACCCATCATAGACTGGGATCAGTGTCTTTTAGTACATTCCCATTAACGGTGTTAAAACCTGAGTAAGATTATTTTGTTCTTGTGTGGGTGTACACATGTGCATGCACAGCCCCCCCAAACACATACACATACGCACTCTCAGACATGCATTAGCAAACATACACACATTTTTCCAGGTAACGTTTAAAGATATCTCTCGAGTAGCAATATCCTCTTCCCTGGCTTTCTTTACATTAATAGTTAGACCACTAGCAAATTAACTTCACATTTACTGTCTCCCCTTAAATTGAACCACCTGATGAATAATTATATTGTAGTAATAGTTTGAGTAATAGCACTTTAAACAGAGGAAGCCTACAAGTACTAGCATCATTCCAGTGCACATGCTCACAAACTGATAACAAGTAAATCATTACTCACAAACATTTGAAACTAAGTAATACAACTATTTACTTGCAATAAATAAAAAATAAGAATGAAGGTATTCAAGAAGGTCCTGCAAAGTGCACATCTCCATATACATGTCCTTGTACCATTCCCTGATTCAGCAACCTTGATAAGTTGGTGGAGCATGATCCTCTACCATAAAGACATGCCACACCATGTAGGGCTGGTGCAGCAGGCATGCAAAATGCTAATAAGGCATTCCAGTGGAAAAGGAATATGCTAATTAGCCAAGTGCTGTCTTACCTGAGCCATCTCCAAGAATACATCTACATGGTCGAGTGAATCGAGAAATCACTCCGCTGTCTAGATCAACATGGCCGTCCCCATTACATTGCATTATTGAACATGGTGGAGAGGCCATGTTCAACCACCTGCCAAGAATGTGGTAGGGGGAACCAGTAGACCACCAGGGAGTACTCTTAAAGTGACATAATAGCATCAACAGCAGTATGAGGATCAGGGAATGGGGGATATACTAGACCACCAGGGATTACTCTTAAAGTGCCACAATAGCACTGACAACACAGCGGAGAATGGTGGGTGAGGGGAACCACTAGACCACTAAGGATTACTTGTAAAGTGCCAAACGCTAAACATAAAATTGGATTCCTGGGGAACTATTTTCATTTTAGAGCAGGATGCTGGAATTTGTTCCCTTTAAAAAAATCTATTTACTCATTTAAACTGGCATTGGATAGCTATTTGGGTAAAAGAGTATATGATACTAGGCATATTGGAGTCAGGCTCCTTGACAGCCTAGTAGATCTGAATTCTAGAACAATGAACATTGAAAATTATTCACATTAATGGATTGCAGTCAGTAGCTATTGTGAACTTTTTATCATATAAGTAGAAATGAAGCATATGAAGATCCCATGCTATTCCTAAAGATTCTTTGTTTTCTTGGCTGAAATCAATGACTAAGTTTCACTTCCAGTTGTTATTCTCCCTTTGGAGAAATCTAGAAATGTACAGGCTCTAGTCTGAGGTTTGAAACATCTGCCTGCCTGACAAACTCCTGGCTGTAATGTGGAATGCTTAGTAGATAGGATGCACTCACGTCCTTCCTGAGTTTTTGGAAAGCCTACTCACAGTCTGAGCTCACTTAACATTCCTGGCTTATTCTTTATAATAATGCCTGCATGATGGGTGGCTACTGTAGTGTATGAATAAAAGCTGGCTAAAGTACTGTAGCGAGAGACAAAGCTTCTGTAATGTGTCACTGTCAGGAGGAATGCCTTCACCTAATTATGGTAACAGGGTAGGCCAAATCTGGACAGCCTCCATTTTAGAAGACCCTGGCTGACTTTTCCCACCTCTTATCAGATAACCAAGATAAGTTACTTTTGACATTCCTAGCTAACATTTGTCTTCCTTAATAGTCAACATTGCCATTTTTTGAGGGGTGCTCCTCCTTCTCCTACGGCTCCCTACCCAATCGGCAGGTCTGCCAGTCACTTACGTAACACCCCCAGACTATCTCCAATAGGACTGAGGCTGATGCAGAATTTGATTGTGTCATGGGGGTCTGGCCATTCACATCTAGTTTTGAACTACCCCTGTTACTTCTCCCATTCTTTTCATCCTGTGCATTATGTCAGAGGGACAGATATGCACTGGTAATGTGCAGCATATTTCCATGCTTCTGAGCAGCTCAGCATTGACCCCACCCTAGTTCCCGTGCTCATAGCTGTGGCTAAGGTCCAGAATTCCTGTTACTACTTTGCTCTTTTCCTAAACTTGCCACATTACCATCATCTTTTGAATGTGTTGATTTTAGCTGGGTCTCCCCTTTACTCCCTTTTTCATATGATTGTCTCTATGCCAGATGATATGCAACTAAATGTACACTAGAAATTCCACCACAAAACTAATTACCTATTGGACTGTTTTCTGTTATGTCATCAAATACTGTCATATTATCAATCACCCCCTTCTGAATCCAAGAGAACACTGGTCACTGGTACCTAAAAAGGTGTTCCTCCCCTGACCCTAACTGGAGTGGACTCCCCAGACAAGCAGTGTTCTTCTCTCACAGCTGCAACATTAATTATTAGTTATGGCTGATGCAGTATCTTTCTTAGCAAGGGATTCTTTACTTTTTCCTGGGTATGTTATAGACTTTTGCCATAATCTGAAGCAATCAAAGTTTCAAAACAATCTGTCAGTACTGTGGTGCAACCCCTGTTAGTTCCATCATGTAGCTTCTGTTATCTATTCTATCAGTGTGGATATCTGGACTATAACATGCCTTACTTGGTTACATTGGAAACCTTTACCTTATTTTTTCTCATTACCTTTAGAATCTGCTGCCCCCAATGTCCTCATACTCATATACAGTGCATGGTAAACCTCTCTGTGCAGCTGTGACATTCTAGTTAGATACTTGTCCCCCTTTACCCATGGCCTTGGCAGTATTGCATTCTTGATCTGTTATGCAGAAATTTCACATCCTCAGGAAACAAAATTAGTGCATGTGTGTTTACTACATGTTCTTCTACATGTCAAAAGCAGTAGCTTGACAGCCATTGAGACATAGTAGAGCAAGTGCTAGTTTCCACAGTGAAATCACTGGCACTCTCTTCTACTGTCTGCCCTTGTCATAAGCTTCAGCAGTAAATTTAAAATATTCAGACAAAACTTTTTTACTTGACCATAATCAAAGCAAATTGTATTAGTTGTCTTATTTAATGCATACATTGATAAGAGCACATTGATTACCTCTGTCAGTTTGGTGGTGATTGCACACCCTTTCAAATGTCCAAATAAAACCATCAAATTATCACCCTGTTTATGCTAAGGAAATAATTTAATAATGTATTTGGCATCCAGGCAGCACATTTTATCCTCATTACTAATGTGCCTTTCATGACGTGTAATTTAGTCTCTTTCATGTTCATGCTGATACTTTGTTTCCTAGAGTGCAGCTTTGGACACTTTTTGCTGTCAATAAATTTTTCTCTATCTTTGCATCTCAAGCTATTTTATTCTCTCAATTTATTTGAATGTTATTGTGTCTACCTCCAGCACCAGATTTTTTTTCAGTGTAACCACATATTGTCATCTAAAGATTTATTAAGTTTCTTTGTTTCATGATCTGCTCTCACAGACACTGCTAGACTATCTGTAGCATCATTGGTGATTATTTGTTATTTTATTTATTTCACATTTGTTAACTAGGTTAGTCCAACTGAGTTTGCAAACAAACCTATTTTCAGTGGAGAGCCGAGGGGAAAAGCCCCAGCAAACATAAGTAAAGATAAAGTGACAATATACAAATATTAAATAACAATCACAATACAAAATAATTGTAAAAATGAAAACCCTATTTCTGAGGTGGAGTTTATAAAACTGGTCTAACAGTTTTTGTGTTATCTGATTGCTTCAAGGCTTGCTGATTTAAAAATAGTTTTTGCTTGTAAATTGTTGCATACACTGTTGGAAACTCCTGGGTTCTGCCTGGTGTGATTCTCAAACAATTTGGAAATATATCGCTGATTGATAAGTATATTTCTTGGCATTTTAACCTTTGAGAGTTCTGCATTGTCTTAATTTTGCCTGACTGAATTATTGTTTGCCTGACTGAATTATTTCATATGTTTTCTAGCACTGTTTTATGTTTCTCATCTATTCTGAAAATGTTTTTCCCCCTACCTCTCACCCTATTCTTGTAGAGTTGTTGTAGTTGGTGGCTTTGCAGTTGCCCGCTCCTACTTTAAATTTGATCCGGGACACCCCTCCCAGCCTGGTGTTCATTCTACTTAATACAGAGAGAACATTTGAGAAGGCCAATCCACTTAAATTCTTAACATCTGCTCCTCCTTTCTCTCTCTTTGCACTTTACTAAAAAAAAAATATTGCACTTTGTTTTGCTTTTGCCTCTTCTTAAAGGTACTCATTTGCATTTATTCTGTTGCATTTATTACTGTTTGGTAGTTGCCTGATTAAATTGTAACTGTTATTCTAAGCCTTTCGGTTTAAGCACTTGGGCTTCAGACCAGTTGTTTTACATTAAGAATGTTTGCGGTCTGCACTGTTGTAGCAGGACATGTAGCTTACATCCTTCTAAATTGGGAATTGCTGATTGGAGGCTCAGTATCTGTTATTCTAAAAGTGTATTAGTTCTGGTTTAAGCACTTGGGCTTCAGGCCAGTTATTTTACATTAAGAAGGTTTGTTGTCTGCACTCTTGTGGGAGGAGATATTAGATTCTGCCCTTCTGAGCTAGGAATTTCTGGTTAAAGGATTATTGTGCCTGCTTATTTCAACTGTTTCTTTCTGAAATTGGTGTGCCTTGTTTGCTGTAGAATAGACTACATTCAGGTATGCTGAATCTAGCTTTGTTTGTATAACTTGAGCACTAATCCAGGCCATCTTTTTTGGAGAAGGTTCCCCTGCAACCTAGTGGCAGGAGTGTGCAGTTAGAAATTGTCTGATTGAAGACTGCTGGAAAAGGGCTCAGTTTTGAGCTTTTTTACTGGTTAATTGGATAATTTGTTTAAATCAGTTTGCTCATTTTCTATAGTTATATAAAAAATTGCATTTTATTCATCTGCTTTTACTGTATTTGTGTTTCTTCCTACTTTGTTGCATTTATTCTGCTGCACTTATTACTGCTTGTTAGTAGCCTAATTAAATTCTAACTGTCATTCTATGCCTTTGGTTGAAGCATTTGCGCTTCAGACCAGTTGTTTTACATTAAGAAGATTTGTGGTCTGCACTGTTGTGGCAGGACAGGTAGCTTACATCCTACTAAGTTGGGAGTTGCTGAATGAAGGCTTAGTGTTTGATATTCTAAGAGTTTATTAGTTCTGGTTTAAACACTTGGGCTTCAGGCCAGTTATTTTACATTAAGAAGGTGTGGTCTGCACTCTTGTGGGAGGAGAGGGTAGATTCTGCCCTTCTGAGCTGGGAGTTTCTGGTTAAAGGCTTATTGTGCCTGTTTATTTGAAATGTTTCTTTCTGAAATTGGTACACCTTGTTTTCATGTAGCATAGACTAAATTCAGACCTGCTGAATCTAGCTTTGTTTGCATAACTTGAGCACTAATCCAGACCATCTTTTTTTGGAGAAGGTTCCCCTGCAGCCTAGTGGCAAGAGTGTGCATTTAGAACTTGTCTGATCGAAGACTGCTGGAATGGGGCTCAGTTTTTAGCTTTTTATTGGTTAATTTGTTTAAATCAGTTTGCACATTTGCTACTGTTATATTAAAGAAAAAACAATACACTTTATGCATCGCTGCTTAGCTAGGGTTAAACTATTCCTGGCACTATAAAGTCTGTTCTTCAAATATTCCCTTAGAACTAGCCAGTTTTTTAGTTTTAGCACTCAAATCTGTTTCTTTGAGCTCAGCACTTGTTCAGAACTTGTTGTAAGCACAAAAATAAGCTACAAATTACTACAGTACTCAACTTTCCTCACTTGTCTAGAGGAAAACAGTTTTTAGTGCTTAATAAATACGCACCTATCCAGGCATGTCTAAGGGTCAGCTCCTGGTGTTTTCTCCTGTCTACCTGATTAATCTGGGAATCTTGGGGCAATGCAGCAATTGCCTCGTGTACACAGACAACCCTCTCCTCCTACCACCCAACACTACAACCTATGAGAGATGCACTTATATAGCCAAACTGAAAGCAAAGCTCTCTTCATCCAAGACTGGACTAGACAGTCAAGAGGAGAAGGTAAACTCTTGCACCACACCACACTCATCACATAGTCCGTCAAAATCTACACCACCAAAACATACATATAGCAACACAAAACACACACCTACATTCGCGGAGGCTCTCAATAAAAATCTGCTCAAGCAACAAAGACCTCCAAAGCAGAAATGCATGCAACCTCCACCCCCCAACACAACCCAAATGACACATAGCCAACAAACTC
The DNA here is from genome assembly GCF_019279795.1 of Protopterus annectens. Taxonomy (NCBI): domain Eukaryota; kingdom Metazoa; phylum Chordata; order Ceratodontiformes; family Protopteridae; genus Protopterus; species Protopterus annectens. The sequence continues at coordinate 682,328,014 of NC_056730.1, forward strand.
AGTGTGCCACTCAATCACAGCCCATAAGGCATAACAACGTACCCAACACTCTAGTCATAGGTGACTCTGTAGTCAGGCATACTGATGTTCCACTCACCAGGCTAAAGAAGGAGAAAGTTACTGTCAGCTGCCTGTCGGGTGCCAGGATCTGCCACATAATGCATGCACTCAGGTCACTCCACAAACAAATATGACTCTTTCATTGTCCATGTTGGTGTGAATGACCTGAGATGTACCTCTCTGAACTACATGAAAAGAGACATGGAGGAGCTCTCTGGTCTTGTAGTCCAGGCTGGTATGAGCCTAGCCCTGAGTAGCATCCTGCCATCGCCTAGAATGATACCACAGTACAAGGACAAAATGATTGACTTCAACAATTGGCTAAGCTTCTGGTGTCATTCTAAGGGGATCCAGTATCTGCTGCCTGGGATGACATGATCGACAGACCATGATGCTTTGCCAGAGATGGCCTGCACCTGCCACCCTTGGGATTCCAGATACTGGCTAAGGCTCTTGCCACCCCTATAGTGCCTTTTTCAGGCAAGGTTCAAATGACAAATTCACCACCGTAACAGGTACAAACAAGCAACATCTGAGGGTAATGCTACTCAATTCTAGAAGTCAAAAACCTCAAAATGCATTCACTTGAGGCACTCCTTAAAATGGAGAACATCGACATCTGTGCAATGACAGAGACCTGGTTCAAGGCTCCAGAGAGTACCCCTGCATTACCAGGCTATAATTCATACCACACCTTTCAGCCACGTAACCTGGACTGAAACACTATAGGTGGAGGTGTGTCTATATTCATTAAGGATATCTACACCTCCAGGCTAGTTGCTCAGCATAATGCATCCGAGATTATCCAAGTGCAACTAACTCTGGGCAAGACCGCAATCCAAATTGTAACTTACTACAGATCCCCCACCATGCCCCAGGATTCCACTCCTCATTTCTTGATACACCGGAAAATATTAGGGTACAACCCAACACCCTAATAATGGGCAATTTCAACTACCCCAACATCAACTGGGAAAACTACTCATGTACCAACTCTTTTGCTCAACATTTTCTGGAATTCATAAATTCCAGTGTCTTGGATCAATTTATCCCCACCCCCACCAGTGGCAGCAATATTCTAGACCTGGTCATTACCAACATGGGCGACCAGTGTTCCACACCAGAGGTCAATTCCTCCTTGGTCAGATCCAACCACGAGCTAATCAGCCTAGACATCCACATCCCGCCCCCATCCCCCATTAGGGAAACCACCATAAAAAATTTCTCCAAAGCCAACTTCACACTTCTTAAGACAGAAATGGCAAACTTCACAACACCCATGCAGACGGAAAATAGAGGTATGACTGCTAAATAATACACAAATGCACTTTATAAGCACTTACACGAGTGCATGGATTGTGCTATCCCTAACAGAACCAAGATGCTATCCTCCAAAAAAAGGAAGCCGATCTGGTGGTCCCCTACCATAAACAAACTCTACAACAGAAGAAAGAAACTGTTGCAAAAAAGAGTAAAATCCCATGACTGGAAGAACTCCCTGGTCAGTCTCAGTAAGAAGCTGAGATTCCTCATACAATCCTCCAAAGCTAGTTATGAAAACAAAATCGCCACTGATTCTAAAGAAAACCACAAAGCATTCTATAGCTATGTCAAGAATCTCAATGGCAACACTCAGATCTTCTCTGAGGTACAACACAATGGCACTAAATATGCAGAACCAACTGATATTGCCAACATCCTGGCAGATAGGTTCAGTGTTAACTTTACACCCTCACCCCCTAAAGGGCCCATTTCTATACCAGAAGAATGCAAAGTTCTTGTAATCATGGCTGCAGAGGTAAAAACCACACTCTTCAAAGCCAAGAACACAGCATCCATTGGACCTGACAACATCCCAGGCTGCGTTCTACATGAACTACAGAATGAACTGGCACCCCACCTAAGCACCATGTTCAGTCATAGCCTCACCTCAGGCTTTGTGCCCGCTGAATGGTGCACAGTGATGGTTATCCCACTTTACAAAGGGGGAGCCACCACAGACTCCAGGAACTACCACCCCATTAGCCTAACAAGCCTGGTCTGCAAGGTCACGGAACGTATCATCATGGAACTTATAAACAAAGACATTGGTAATCTCCAAACTCTGGATCTCACCCAGTTCGGATTTGTAAAAGGCAGATCATGTCTCCTGAACCTGAATAACTTCTTTCTTTCTTCACTAAAGCCATAGATGAGGGTAAGGTGGTTCACACAGCCTATCTAGATCTCGCCAAGGCTTTTGACACCACCCCCCACTCTGGAATTATAGATAAACTCACTAAAGTAGGTATAAATCCCTATGTCATAAGATGGGTTGCCAACTGGCTCACTGACAGAACCCACACTGTGAAAGTATCAGACTCCAAATCTGACTTCAGACCAGTGACAAGTGGAGTAACACAGGGTTCAGTCCTGGGTCCTCTCCTGTTTGATATCTACTTTTCTGAAGTACAGGCTAACACAGAAGGTCTATGGCTAATGAAGTTCGCAGATGACTGCAAACTAGGAGCCATAATTGAAATTCCTAATGATGTGGACATCCTACAAAAGGGCCTCACTGAGACAGATGCCTGGTGTCAAAGCCATGGCCTCAAGCTCAATGCCAAAAGGAGCATTGTCATCCCCTTTGGTAAAAACTCTGTACCCATGAGCTACCACATAGGTGGTAGTCTACTTAACACCGAAGTGTGATAAGAGACCTTGGGACACAGGTGGACAGTAGTCTCTTCTTTGATAATCACATCACCACAGTTGTCAGGAAATCCTTCTACATGGCACACCTCATCACAAAAGGTTTCTCATCCAGGAAAAAAGAGGTCATTGTTCCCCTCTACTCGTCACTCATTAGACCCATTATAGAGTACAATGATCCTTTTGGTATGTACCTCACAAGACATCTACAACATCTGGAAAGGCCACAGAAATACCTCACAAAGAGGATTACTGGCCTCAAACAGATGCCCTATGCAGACCATCTAAAAAAACTCCAGCTTTACTCCGTCGCATATCGCCTACTCAGAGGCAATCTCTGCCTAACATACAAAGCTATGTCAAACCCAGAGCTGCTGGACATGCTCCACTTAAAGAAATCCAAATCCCTCCAAGCTACATGCTCTAGGGATCTAAACCTTGTCACCACAATAAACAGAACATGGAGGGATAGATTCCTGTCCCAGAAACTTCCCATACTCTGGAATAAACTACCTGTCTATATCAACCAAAGCTCCTCATTAGCACTCTACAAGAAAAATCTTGATGATTGGATGGGAAATAGGAAATTCCCCCCAGGGATCACCTCTGTGGCTCTGCTTGACAAGAGCACAGGGGAATAATTTCCTTGGGTGGCGAAAGCCAGGGTACCTTTTTGGCTAGGCTTGTATAGGCCCTAGGGCCGATAGCCTAGTACCTACCTATGAACCTATTTGGAATTGCATTGATAGTAAGCAACCCGTTTTCAAATGAGACCCAAGGGGAAACAGCCCCAGCAAGCATAAGCAAAGATAAACATACAGGAGAAAAACTATTAAAAATAACAATGCAAATACAAAATTAATTATAAAGAGGAAAACAAAAGAAAAAATTATGAACATTAAGGGTTGCACTGATAGTGGTCTAAATTTACTACATAAAAGAGTAAAAACAAAAGGATAATTGTTCAAAAGAAGGAAAATGTACAGCCATTGATTGGAAGTGTGGGGGGGGGAGATAGTGTGGAGAATGGGAGGGGGGAGAGAAAGGAGGGAGCTATAGTAGGGCTATAGTAGTAGAGCTGAGAGTTTAAGAGGTTAGCTTAAGCAGAAGTTACGACAGAGAAAGGAAATTAGGAGATGCAACAGGTTATACAGTAGGACAGACTAAGACTACGTGTGGTCAAGGCAACAGCATAATTTCAAATTTAGTAGGTGGGATTTAAGCTCCTTTTTAAAACAGGGAAAGGAAAGGTTGGGTCCAATATGGAGAGGGAGTTTATTTCAATTTAGTGAGAAAGAGTGTTTGTAAATTAGTTTGCCAATATTCCTTTTGGGTTTATAAACTCAGAGAAGATGCTGGTCAGCACTCTGGAGAGGCCAGGGGGGAGTAGAAAGTAACATGGGAGGTGAGAGTAGGGCAGGCAGAGGGGTTGTTGAGTATGGAAAAGGTAGGGTGGAGTTGCAATTGTAGGAGAAGGTGTGGAAATTCCAGCCACTGAAGTTTGTTTAGTGAGAGGCAGTGATGCAACAAAAGTGGTTGGCTTAGAATAAATCTGGCAATTTTGTTGTACATTTGTTCCAGTTTCTGCATTGAGTAGTTTGGATATTGGTAAGGATGGGGGAAGCGTATTGAAGACTGGGTAAGAGAAATGCCTGTGCAAGAGTGTGTTTAGTGGCAGTAGTGAGGAATTCTTTGTTCCTGTAAAGTAGCCCAAGTTTTTGGTGTTTTTTTTTTGATGGCCTGTTGTATGTGCAAGTCAAATTTTAGTCGGTCATCAATTATTACACCAAGGAGTTTGGTGTGTGAGGCAGGGGAAATAGTAGTACCATCTAGGAAGGAAAGAGAGAAGTTGGATTTAAGGTGGGAGAGGATTTAAGGGGAGAGAGACACTACGTGGTCTTTTACTGTGCATATATATAAGAAGTTAAGAATTCTATTTACAGTTCACTATTAGCTTGATAGCAATACAGTGGCAGGCAGGTGCTGTTTAGAAAGTGTGTTTTATATTCATGGGATAAAGTATTTACATGTTATTAATATTCATTAGTTGATTCACCAATCAATATTACAGGAAGTCTTTATATGAAGTGATTTAAAAATTACCAACTGTCTGATGAAGTTTAACATATGGTTTAAACGAAAGTGCTAACCTGATTTTTATTTTCAGCAAATAAAGGATTTTATGTGACAATTCAACCTCCTAGGTTTGTTCCTTAACCTAGTTTGCTGCCAGTGGAGTATGTCATATACTTAAATAAACTATTCATTACTTCTTAGAAATCCATTTCTTTACACAGTGGTTACTTCTGATTGCTGTTTACCCTGATGCCTATAAAATATCAGTTTGTCAGTACTTCTAAATGTGTTGACCAAAAGTGTCTTAACGTGCACACTGCTAATGTATTGAATGAAGTAGTTTGTAGGATCATTAAGGTATTTGGGAGATACACCCCTGAGCTCATATTTACAGTGCTTTTCAATACTATTTTACTGTTGCATGCCTTGCATGTCATTAGCCGCACCCTTCATAACAGTGCTATTGTAAAGGTCATATGTTGTTGCTCAGTTGCACTTCTGTGCTTGTTTTGTCGGGAATATGTGTGCAGTACAAAATACATTCCTGACATTTACATAAAGATTGTAGATACAGATATCTAACTGGCAGGCATAAATGCAGCGCACTATATGGGCAATGCACTGCATGGCCTATTAGGATAATAATAGTTTAAGGGTATGTAAGGCCTGTGCAAGAACAATGTTGTTAACGCCACTGTTTTTTCATATCAACAGAGTTATTCCTAAAACACAGGGCACATATAAAAAAAATTGCTTCATTTGGTGGCCAATCCACAATCACTCAAAAATCAAAATTCTCGGGTGGCACTTCAGGCATTCTGTCTTAGTGGCTGATGGCTCATTGATGTACCTGCAGCAGATTAGCCCTACAATGGCTGTGCCTGGACTGAAATAATCAGAAATGTCATTGCTGTGGGTGGTCAGGACTGTGGCTATGAAATGGACTACAACAGGGCCATTGATATGATACATGCTGTCACCCAAAAAGCAGAAGCAGTGGCACAGAAACATAGGGCAACAGGTGATGGGCTGTCAGATGAACTAACTGTTATGGAGATCGACAAGTTCCTGACCTTTTATAAAGATAATACCACCCCCTGAAAGAGTTTCACAGGATGGTGCTTGATGCTGGGGCAGATAGACAGGCCCAAGAAAGTTTCAACTGTCAATGCCTCAGGTACGTAGTTTTATTTCATTGTAGCAATAGCTGCAAGTCTTTCTTACATATTAGTCTCTCTAAACCTTTGGTGTATTGACAGGTGGTCCCATGCCAGCACAGTGGAACTGTCCTTGTCTAATACTGGAGAATCTGTAGCCTCTGATAATGATGATGGGAATCAGCTGGCACAGTCAGGGGGCAAATTGTGTGTTTGTCCCAGGGAGTGTGACCACTGCATCTTCAACACAGACTATGGACACACTCTCTGCCTGTGAATACATGGGATACACAAACAGCTGAGAGAGGACAGGTTGATGGGAACATTACAAATCTGAGAAGACGTCAGGGGGGTGTGCTATCCCCCATTAGGCAGATGTCTGAATCTGCCCCTAGCACTCATGGAAATGGAGGTCCACACAGGGAGGATTGTTAATGGTGTCCACAAGAGATGTGGATACTGCACTTCTCCTGAAGTTGACATGTCAGTGGCTGCAACTCAATATATGAGCAGGACCATCATGGGATCACAAACTATTACCACAATGGCCTTGGCAGTGTCCATACGGGCGATACAGGGTGTGCATGCTAATCTATGGAAGTGCATATCCCATAATTGTGATTCCTTGGATAGACTGAATCACACACTGGACTATGGAATGTTTTTTCTTGGTCTTACTGCAGGGGCAAGAGACCATTCTTGAAGCTGGTCATATATTATATCTTCACAGATATTTCCCAACATGGCCATGGACATGTGAGATCCTGTTCCCACAGTGCTAGCACTTCTGCAGCAGCACCTGCTGTGGAGGTGTCTAAACCCAGCAGAGTGCTTCCCCATAGCTGTGGTCATCACCATGCTGAAACATCTCCTCATAGAAGTCAGTCATGGTTATGCAGCATATCAGCATCTAGCCAGGTTCATAGTAAAGCCAGTGTAACTCCTGATGAAACTATAATATTGTGAGACCTTAGTATCTCTTATCATAAATTACTAGGTGTATCTAATTTTGTAATATGTTATAAAGATTTGTACTACACTTTCTCTAATATAATGTATTATAGTCTTTCATATATTATTCTTACATACATTTTTTCTTTTCCTACTGATATATAAAAATATATAATCTTAGGCTAGTATAATAACTGTTAAAACTTATGTAAATTAATATGTTGTTTTTGTCTTTTGTCTTGACCTTTTGTTGTGTGTAATTTGTGGAGTCTTTTCTCCCTCCACTGAAAATGGACATATATCCAGCTGGACTAGCCCGGTCAACAAATGTAAAATAAAAGTAAAAAATAAAATAAAAAAAATCTGTTGTGGGCAGGGGCATGCATGGGAAGCTGAACCCTCTGTCATGAATGGTCTGAACCTGTCCAGTAGCCTGGACCACAGTGCTGCACCAAATGCTGAGGCTCTTTTCTGGTAACCAGTTTGAAATGTTGGAACCTACTAGAGTGGTCATGAAATACTGAAGATGTACATGTACTAAGTCTTAGATGGCAATTTCCCAAAATATTATTATAATTTTATAGTTAATATTATAAAATATAATATTTTCTCCAAGGTATGGCAATCTTGGAGTTGGTATATATAGGTTTTGGGGGTGAGCTTGCCCCCAAAATTGGGGGTGCAGATGATCACCCCCTCCCTCTTCCACCATAAAGAAGTTTAAATGATGAGAATGATATTTGAGATTCGTTCGTCTCCTGACTTTTCAATCTTTGTTTGGTCTGTCTGCACTCAGCATTATAAATGCTGATATTTCAATAGGGAGTCCTGTTTCCCTGCAGATGCACACAAACACACACCACCATAACTCCCAAGCACATCATGTGCATCCACTGATCCTGGCTCTTCTCAGCATTAAAACCCTGATACCGATTCTGATTCTTTCAGTAAAAGCACTTTATATGTATCTATATCTGTATATATATATATATATATATATATATATATATATATATATATATATATGGGTTCCATACACTAGATCGAATTTTCACTAATTTGAAATAGTACATGGAATGCTCACTGCAGTGAAAGTGCACTTAATCAAAAGTACACTTACGTGAAGTTCAGTACAACGAACGGGTGTTGTACTGAACTTCCGTGCAGTACTCACGGACCTTAGGGTTAGGGCACGGGTCATAGTAAGGGGATAGCCAGGGCCACGACCCATGCCCTAACCCTAAGGTCCGTGATGACTGCAGCGCAGTGAAGGACATAGCAATGTCCCCCACTATGGGGCAATAGTCACGAACCTTAGGGTTAGGGCACGGGTTAGGGTAAGGGGATAGCTTTACTAACTCTCCCCTTACCCTAACCCGTGCCCTAACACTAAGGTCCGTGACTATCGCACCATAGTGGAGGACATAGCTTGTTTTTTATGTCCTCCACTGTGCTGCAGTATTTTCGGTGAAGTGCACTTACGCAAAAGTTTAGTTTCTTTAAAGTGAATTTTCACAGAATTGAGGCTTCCTATTACAAGATCGAAGTAGTGAACTTTCGTTCTTGTAATAGGAATCCATATATATATATAAATAAATGTATATATATATATATATATATATATATATATATATATATATACATATACATATATATATACTGAAGTAAAAAGAAAAAGACAGTGTTGCCCCCCCCCCCCCACCCCCTACTTAAATATACCAACTCCAAGATCACACTATATTGTAGAAATGGGAAATCTTCCCGTTCCGCACTGTACGGAGATCTCCATTCTGTCCAATCGAACTTTTACAAGTTCGAGCATATGATCTCGGCCATATGAGGTTCGAACTTGTAAAAGTTTGGTATACTGAAGGGCACCCATATATATATATATATATATATATATATATATATATATATATATATATATATATACACACACACACACACACACACACACACACACACACACACACACACACACACACAGTCACATTTACATACTTTTCTGTGAAAGACATGCACTCCTGTACTCCCTTTGACCTCTGGGAAAATGAAGATAACTCTACCCTGCACTTTGTACATTTTTACTCGAGTTGCTTATGTCTGATGCACAGATTGTTCAGCCTATGCAGAGGAAAGCACACAGCTTTTTGTTTTGTTTTTTTTGCACAAATCATTTTCCTATAATATATCTGCTTAATGCTTGCATAATTTTGTTTTAAAGCTGATTGCAATCTGCTACCTTTTTGCTAGTGCCTTGACATACTGTATCTGCCTCTGTCTGGCATGGTCATTCTCTGCTGCTGGCTCATCCTCTAACTCCTCATCTGTCTTTCTTTTCACTGCCAATTGTGCTGGGAACCTGTGGCCTTGCAAGAGCCTGCTCTGCTGTAGAATATTGTGCAATACTGCACACACTGCCCATCCTTGGTAGATGTAGAAGAGTCATAGTGCAGTGCAATGCCAGATGAATCCAAACAGTGAAACCATGCCTTCATCTCCCAAACACAAGCTTTATAATGTTTCTCATTTGCAGTACTGCATGACTTTAACCTGGTCTGTTCTATTGTGGAGATTTCTGAGCCAGTGTTCCAGGGCATATTTGACATCATCAACAAGATATATATGTTCGAAGTCAAAAAACAACCACTACAAAACAGCTTTATTCAAATGTAAACCCTGGCACCACAACAAAACATTTAAGAAGAATAAATCAAATAATTGACCAGCACATTAAATACAGTAAATATAATTGCAAACACCAATAAATCAATAAATTATAATTATTGACATAATTATTTCCAACTTAATCCATTTTTAAGACCACATGTCACTGTGGAAAATGACCTGTTGCAAACTACTGGTACAGATCCCATGTGTACCATATGTAGGAGTCTTAAAAACTGCTTGGTTGGCCTGCACACACATTGTAGATGATACCCTGTGCATTATGGACCAATTAGCAGATGATGGAATAACACCCTTTGTGGTTCATTTACCTCTTCCCAGTTCACCAGGTAGAGCCTTTGTTTCAATGGGGTACAGTGTATGGCCCCGAGTACCTCATAGAAATGGGCTATATCACAAAACTACTGCATGGTTTTGACTTTCTCCTTGGTATTTAGGAAGAACATATGCACCCCCCCCCCCATGCTGAAACATGAAATCAAGAAACTAATGGAGTATTCTTGATTCAGATGCCTGATGTATCCCTACTGTGTACTCAGTGGGTCACTGAAAGTTCACTGTCACTAATATAGATATATAGTCATATGTACTTGTGTATCCACTGGGATAGTTACCCCACATCTCCCATGGGGCTCCAGATGAGGCCTACACATTTCCACAGTTTGTTGTATGCTGTCTCTATCACCATGGTGCTGGTCTATAATGATGGTGTCATGGAGGCCATGAAATGTTAAGTGTGGCCAAATGTTCCAGTGCCTCTAGGTATGACTTTGCAAACTGTCTGACACAGCAGCTGCAATGAGTAACTCCTGCAGATACATATTTCTCATGGCTACATCAGTCCCTAACATAATTGCATAATGTACTCTGTCCAAACACGATCATATGACTGAGTTCAAATATAAAGCTGGTGCTGGTACATTAAGATGCACTTAAATGTTTTTAAACCAATATCTCAGTTTGTTTTGGGTTGTTATCATACATGGCACCTCATTATGCAGTCGTTAATGTATAGCATGGCTGACCACATTATTTGGTCTAGCCACATCTTGTAGCTTGGCTTTCTGAATCACACATAATATGTGCTTGGATGCTCATTATGCAAATTTGCTTAGCATAGTATAGCAAAGTTTTGTGAATCCAGCCCATGGATTAATAGGCTAAATTTATTAGGAGAAAAAAAGACCAACTAAATATATTTACTCTCAAAAGAGTTGAAAATTTTAATGTATTGATGTGACTGGAAATTCTAGAAAAAATATTCCACACATAATTCAAGACAGCAACAGACTAAGCTGTATAACAATACAAAATAAGCCACATGCATGCATAAAGCCAGATACCTGAAATTAAACAAATTACCATCATTCACTCCTCAAAACAGTTCTGGCTTGAGGTAAATAACATCTCTTGTAGAAATCCACCAAAAGAGCTCTCCTCTCTTCACCACATTCCTTGCTGTACTGGAAACCTCCCACCTGCTAATTTTCTCACAGAATTCTCTAATCTTCCCATGTAGCAGAACATAATATTTCCCTTCTGCACAAATTTGCCCAAATTGTCCAGAATACCTCCCAATCTTCTACTTCTCCAAAATGACGAGTAAATAAATTGCACCTCTTCTAACATAGACTCCCCTATGCTCTACCTCTGGTCCTGATAAACCTCTACCCTTGGTTTCTCTACCACTGTAGAGATTTCATAGTTACCCTGCCAGAAAAATCATGCCCTCTATGTAGACATCAACCTTTGGCAGGCCTGTATAAAAAGATTACAAACCATCCTCAGCCCCACAATTCCATCCAGTCTCAGTTCTTCCTACCCTTGGTAAAATCCTTGAAAAATTCATTTACAACCAACTTTCCACTTATCTTGGCAAATACTACCTACTTTCTCAGAAGCAGCATGGCTGTTGGGTAAGTAGAAGTTCCATGACTGCTCTGTGGACATCCATGGAGGATCTCTTCATTAACATGGATAAAGGTAATCTCAATGGGGGAGTATTATTTGACCTTAACTGGGACTTTGACCTGATTGATCATGCCATCCTATTATCCCACTTACAAGATATTGGTGTAAGATCTGAATCTACCCAATGATAAAAATATTTCCTCACCAACTGAGATTTCACAGTTAGAATTTGGTGTATCTTACAGCCTTTGCTCTTTCAGGGGTTCCAAAGGGATCAGTTCTTGCAACAATAGTATTCTCCCTTTTCATAAATAAACTGCCTTTTGACTATTTCTGCTTCTGAAGATTGACATTTTAAAAATGTAGAAATTCATATTGTAGAGAGTATATGACTGACGTTTTAAAAAGTTGAACTATTTCTGCCAAGATCTCAGTACAGTGGAGGTCAGGAAACTTGCCCTTCTCCCCACTGTATTGTGATTGCAGAGTTGATATGTCTAATTAGCAGGGGGATGGGGGTGCAGGCAAGTTTGCCCCTTTTCAAAAACACAGGTTGTTTTGTTGGGTTTTTGCTCACCTTTTTAAAACCTCAGTCATATGGTGTCAACCATATGAATTTCAACTTTCTAAACCGTTGATCTTCTGAATTAGATCTCTTTGGGCCTACCTCATCTACATCTCCTGTTTTATGTTGATGACATGGTTATGGTTGTCTATATGTAGAGCCTACCCTTTTTTATGACATCATCCAAAAACATCTGCAAGCTGATCTTCTACAACTTGACAGTTGACTTTGTTCTAAAAAATACTTCTCAACCCTGAATAAAAGAAGTACATGCTGCTTAGTATAAAGAAAAGACTCACAAAGGCACTAGACCTATCCATATCCAAGACATGGACAACTACCCTATTAAATCCACTGCATAATTTAGATACAGGCTTGACCAATCCTTCATCTTCCAAGACCATCTTCAGAAAATCAGATTCAAAGTCAACTATCTTGTATTATGTACCCAAAAGATATCTCATTTCCCTTCACAACCTACTAGAGTACTTTAGGAAAAGGTGCTCTGTTTGATCAACTAGAGTATGGCTAACCCCTATTCACCACTGTCTTACACACACGCACGCACACACACACACACACACACACACACACACACACACACACACACACACACACACACACACACATACACACACAAAATACAGCCTTACAATCTCTTTTTAATAAATGCTGCCATTTTATCACCAATTCCCCTCAGTGTGAGCATCACTGCATCAGTTTGTTAAAGGCAAAAAGGTTTCCTGATCAAGGCAGGGCAAGCCTCCATTTTGGCTCCTTTTTCTTCAAACCGCTGTGCCAAGACATGCCATTTTCCCAACTATGAGACTAACAACGTTGAACCAACTCTACAACCTAAGAAGCCAATTCACTAGTGAACTTACTCTCAGAACTTCATTAACTTAAATCCATAGACCACAGCTTCTCTGTTCTTGCCCCTAAACTTTGGCAATCATTGTCACCTGATCTTACTGAAATCAAAGACTAAAAATAGTTCAGACATCAGATTAAACAATATTTATCTGAACAATATAAGTGCACGTCAAAGCACGGACCATGTTACCTGAGTCCTATGGCTGCAGTATTACATTGTTCTCAGAAATAATTTGGCTGCTTAATCTCCTAACCTCTCCATTTTATAAACTCATACCCACGACTTCCCCATCTGCCGTCTCTATTTCTGACTATATGTTTAATATCCACTTCTGCAATTAGCTCATCCATTGCAGCTCATAACAGTCTACAATTTCTACTGTCTTCACTGCTAAAATTCCCCCAGTACCAGTATATGCTAGGTCTATTCTTTTTCTGACTGGACTTCAATAATTTAACCTATAAGATGTATATTCAGAGCTGTAGCTGGCTCATCTAGTGCCCAACGCTCCACCCCTCAAGTGTAGCAAGCGGCTTATAACAAACACACACACCAAGCTGTTCCACTGAAGAACAGAAAAAAAATGCCGGAACTGCTCTACCTGATCACACACCCTAATACTTTGTGCCTAAGGCAACTGCCCTTCACCCACTCTTGCTATGCTTTTGCTTGTATTATTCATTATATTCTCTTGATCTTGCTTTGTTCTAAACCTTCTTGTAAATGTGTGTATATATTACATCCATGTTATGTTACATCACTATACTGTATAACTTTATAATTTTAGTATTACTTTATTTTTATTAATGGCCTAATTTGATTAATGCTATATCTTGGTAAACAAAATTAAATAAATAAATACCTTGCAATGCTGTAAAAATGGATAAATATTGATGCCTGACTAACTTTGCTACCCTGTCTATTGGAAGTGTGTATAACATGTGTGTGTGTGTGTGTGTGTGTGTGTGTGTGTGTGTGTGCGTGTGTGTGTGTACATATATACATGAAATAAACCATTACAATCCTAGGAACCAATAACTTTTAATGCATACTTTTGTTTCTGTTAAAGTCTGCATGTTTTTTCTGCTACTAGTTTCACTGTCTTATTTCTAAATTTGAAATATATATATATATATATATATATATATATATATATATATATATATATATATATATATATATATGTGTGTGTGTGTGTGTGTGTGTGTGTGTGTGTGTATATATATGTGTGTGTGTGTGTGTGTGTGTGTGTGTGTGTGTGTGTATCTCTATATATATATATATATATATATATATATATATATATGTACATATATATATATATAGATATATATATATATATATATATATATATATATATATATATATATATAATAAAACAAGGATAAGAAACTAAAGTAATGCTACTCAACGCCCGAAGTCTAAACCTCAAGATGCGCCTCAAGGCTCTCCCTTGGCAGAACATCGATGAAACTGCGGTAACAGAAACCTGGTTCAAGGAGAGAGAGCACCCAGCACTACCCCATTATACCTCATACCATGCTTCAAAAACAAAACTTGGACCGAACCACAAAAGGAGGGTATCAATATTAGATAAAAGATACCCACACCTCATTAAGGTGGCACAGCATGACATCAGAAGACTGGTTGCAACTAACTAACAGTAAAACTGCCTTCCTTCAGTTTGTAGCCTGCTACAGACCACCTCAAAGGAACACAGGAACCCCACTCGAATCACCTGAGAATACTATGGAAAATCCAAGGTCTCTCAAACACCATTATATTGGGCGACTTCAACTACCCGAGCTTTGAACTGGGGAGCAGTACACTCTGGCCCCAACACCCTATTATTTATACTAGAATTTATAAACTCACAAGCTATGGAATAACTTGTACCACTCCCCACAAGAGGGAAAACTGTATCACCAACATGGGGAACCAACACATGGGGACACTAGTGTAAGATGAGGTGTATCCCTCACTGGTAGATCAGACCTGGCTGGATAAACTGGATATTCACATCCCTTCCCCAGACCTGCCCAGAAAGGCTGACGGTGAAACATCTCTAAAGCAATACATACATGCCTCAAACCGGTAGGAATTTACAAAGCCCCAAACCCTGGAATCCACGTGAACCCATGAAATCCTTTATAGCGCGTTACCGCGAACACCTTCGGAATGCGCCGGATCATCTGATCCCAAATAAAACCAAGAGACCCAATCCTCCAAATCCGGAGAAAAATCCTGTCCAATGGACCCCAACCATAAACAAACTATACAATAGAGAATACTACATGATGGAGGCAAAACATTAAAAGGGAAGAAGCTGCTAATTTGTATTAGCAAAACACAAACACTTCATAAAAATCACTCATAAAAACCGAGAGAAAAAATTGCACAGAGAGAAAAGGATAACCTGAGGAAATGCACCTTAGTTATGTTAGAGAACCAAGGTGGAAATTCCCAGATATGCTCCAGAATTAGTCAAAATGAGCAAAAAAATACACCGAGCCCACAAACATTGCCAACATCCCTGGCTGACGGGTTCAGTCAGGATATAACATGTCCCCCGAATTAATGGACATGCTGCACCTCAGAAAAATCAATCCCATCGTAGGCTCGCGGACTGAGAGACTTGCACTGAAATAAATAGGACATGCTGGAGGGACAGATTCATAACCCAGAGGCTCCCTTCACTCTTCCTCAAAAATCCTAAATCAGGTTAGGCAGAGCAGGTCATTGACTTTCAAGACTTCTCTGATGGGTGGATGGAGATCATATGATAGATTTGCCCGGCTTACCCGTCCTGTGTCACTGTTGAGGCACAGTATACTAACTCAAAAAAAAGGTGCAAAAAAGGCATAGCAAAAGTATGCAAAGCCATGTGGCCCTGGCTAGTCATAAATGCTTATAAATGCCCTAGGGCAAGATAACCTAGATGAACCTATATATATATGTATAATATATATATATATAAAATATATATATATATATATATATATATATATATATATATATACACACACACACACACACACACACACACACACACATATATATATATATATATATATATATATATGTAT
This sequence comes from Protopterus annectens, assembly GCF_019279795.1. Taxonomy (NCBI): domain Eukaryota; kingdom Metazoa; phylum Chordata; order Ceratodontiformes; family Protopteridae; genus Protopterus; species Protopterus annectens. The sequence goes on from NC_056730.1 coordinate 682,344,076, forward strand.
ATAGAGATAGCTACACACACACACACACACACACACACACACACACACACACACACACACACACACACACACACACACAAGCACACAAAGTGCATACAAACACACACACAAATGTATGCAAACAGGCACAGAAATATGCATACACTTGTGTGTGTGCATATATGATGATATAGGGGTCTACTTTAAAACACTGAATTACCATAATGTCGAACCACAAAACACAGAGACAGTAACATCAAAAACCCCAAACACTGAAAACTGACAAGAATGAAAACACATAACACTGAAACCTTACATCACCGCACCCCATAACATTGAAAGCTACAATGAACATGTAACTAACATCCCCTCCACCTAAAACAAAACTAAATAAACAAACACGTTTTCCTACATTTTCGCAGAGGGGCAAAGTCCCCTGCACCCCCCATGTAGCCCACAGCTCGCATAAATTAAATATACCAAGTCTGAGATTGCACTACAGTGAAAAAAAGTCAATTTCCTAATCCCCACTGCATTGTGATCACCATACACAATGTAAAAATAATGTCTAAATCACTTACCTGTATTGTCTAAAAACATGTACAGACTTGCAAAATAAGAGCTCTCTCCCCTACTCACTTCTCCTGGCCCTTCTCTAAACACTAACTTAACTTCCTTAACAGCAACAAATTCATCACTTAAGAAGACCAATATTTACCTGTTACCTTATAAACCTTTAATACACAACACTAAATCAACTACAAAGCCGCAAAACATACCATCTACCATGTCAGGCAAAACCACAAAAAAAAAAAAAGCAGCAGAAAAATAACCAATGACCAACCAGTATCCAAGGAAGTTTTATTATCTCTGATGTCTTGGCTACACAGCCTTCAAGGAGTATGAACAAGTAAAAAATATACCTGCCTTAAATATACTAAAATCATGACATAATTATATCATGAAACAACTGCACAATAAAATAATTATACACAATTAAATGAAAACTCTCCGTTTACATTCTAAGTTTAACCCATGTGGAACCAATGTGTTATACTTTAAAATGTATACTGATTCCCTATATACTAATTTATTTTCACTTGAATTTCATCATAAAAATCCCTTTTAACATGTTCTATTATAGCAGCTTGTAAACCTTCCACTTTATCCTAATGGCAATATTTAAAGTGTTCTGCTATTGGGCTTTGCACTCTCCCATTACTTATATCCCGTATATGCTCCAAACGTCTGACCTTAAATGGTCTTTTACTTTCCCCTATATACAACTTATGGCAAGGACAACTAAGGGCATATACAATGTCCTGAGTTTCACAATTAAACACTCCCCTGGTCTCAAATCTTATACCATTAATTACAGGGAAATAGTTACCTATATATTTACAACATTTGCACTTACCACAACTTTTTGTACCTTTAGTGCAAGAGGAACTTGTAATATTATCCACTGGGGCTACAAATCTGCCATGAACTAAAAAGTCCTTGATACTTTTACCTGTTTTATAAGATATCTGTGGTACCCAACACCCTACCATGTTAGTTCACAGCAAACTACAATGTCTTAAAGTGATAATACAACATTAACAAATTAAATTATACACATTAACATGTTTGACAATACACAACTCAATGTTATAAAATTTCAGTATTATGTACTTACAATGTTGTAAATCATCAGTGTTCTGAGTTTTCGATATTATAGTCTCTGTGTTTTGTGGTTCAAAGTTATAATTCAGTGTTGTAAAGTAGACCTGGATGTTGATATGTCTACTCTGACTGTATGCATCATCACTGCATTCATCATCATTGAAATATCAACGTTCTGCCATGTCCTATGGCAAGACTCATTTTGCACTAATCACTTACATCCATACTACTATAACATAGCAAAATATGTTCAAGAACCATGCATGAAAGAACAGTAGCAATAATTAAATAAAATTAAAAGCTTCTAAAAAACTACTATGAGCAACACTATGTCTTCCAAACACAGAAAATTGTAATGCACATAAATCATCAAAATCATATTCCCTAGACTTGCAATTCACTACAGTAGAACTGCATATAAAATTCACATTTACAAAAAAAACTGATGTAGAAAATACATTGCTACTGCCTCATAAATTCACACAAAATGATACTTGGAATGATTCTCAAACCTGGAAGAACTCCCACCCAAAACAAGAAAAACTACCTGCACAGCTGACAAAAATGTGCATACAATACTGGAGAAAATAGAAATTAAATATAAAAAAAATCTGAAAATGTCATTTCCATATGGGAAGAAAATATTCATCAAAACTAGAGACCCTAAGAACATAAATTGAATTGAAAACCTGTAAAATATAGCAAATAAACATTTCAAACAGACAAGGCCAGTGCAGTACATTAAAATATAAAACACCAAACTACCCATCTTCCCCATCAGTACTACAGATGACAGAAATGAACACAATACATGTCAAAAATAATAATAGAAAATAAGTAAATAAATAAAAATACCACATACACACATATTTAAACGTGACACATAATACAGAATTCTAGAATACCTATCAAAACCATGTTCTCCAAACTCATCCAAGGTCCATTGTGTTGATTTAATAAATCAAAATCCATAACTATTCCCTTAGCATCTTCCACAACTCCGATGTTCAATCCTTAAACACAAAAGAAACTCCTCACCAAATAATCCCAGCATCCACTCTAATGTCTAAATCTACAGGGCCATGACTTTTACATTCTTTCCTCAACAATTCTGGCCAAAACAAAAATCATGATGGGTAAAAGGCCCCTAATTAGGTGCAACATTTAAATGTTGTTTTATTTCACTTAAAGAGTCAATAGAACAACAATATTTACATCAATATGGATTTTGTGAACAATGTGAAGTATAACACTCCAATGTCTGGCATTATTGACTCACAGCATACTTCAATGATTTACAAGAAACTCAAAAATGTTATAAGAGACAGAGCCAAAATATCAAGTGCTATTAGATACATTCTGCAGATTTTGCACAGTTGAAAGCTATGTACAGGACACTATTGCAAACAAGGAACAAAAATTCCCCTACCTCTCTCAAAATATTAAAACATAACTAATAAAGAAAAGTAAAGCCCTTATTTCACCTTATCCTTAGTCACAGTAGCAAAAAGCTATAAAGTGCAAAACAAGACCAAACAGCTAACATGTATATATATATATATATATATATATATATATCTTTATAAAACTATTGATTATATGTAAATATATATATATGTACGTATGTGTCTAAGTGGATCCCATTCAAAACATTGAATGGTCATAACATCTAAGCTCAGAACATTGAGACCATAACATCTAAAACCCATAACATCTAAAACTCATAACATCGAATTTCATAACATTGAAACTTTGCATCATAACTTCAAAACCTACAAATTACATGTAAATAACATCCACTCCACCTAAAACAACACCAAAGTAGTAAACACACTTTGTACTACATTTCTGCAGGGGGGAAAGCCCCCATGCACCCCCCATGTGGGGGGCTCTGCTCCCCACACCCCTGTAAATTAAATATATCAACTCTGAGATCGCACTACAGTGGGGTTAGGAAATTAACTTTTTCGCTCAATGTTATGAGTTTTAGACATTATGGGTTTTAGATGTTATGGTCTCAGTGTTTTAAGCTTCTATGTTATGAACTTTATATGTTTCGAAAGGGATCTGTCTAAGGATATATAATATATATACATATATATATATATATATATATATACAGACAGACACACACACACACACGCACACACACATTACCTAAGTATCCTCGAAATAAGAACCATTAAAAAATAAAATCATGTTATTATAGCACAGAACAACCCAAAACTAACAAGTTCACAGAAAAAGTGGGAATCCCATGTACATGTAAATACTAACAATAAAAATGAATGAATGGAATACATGTTGGTATGGTGGCATATATATATATATATATATATATATATATATATATATATAAAATCTTATAGTTTAGGTATAAGAAGGAATGTCATGACTTGTAGCTTTGATTCTACTTTTATAAGATAAGTTATGATATTACATATATGTGACACTAGATATTTTTACATATTTCATGTAGATATCTTCACTCCTCTCTATCCACCCTGTAGTCAAAGTACCAGCATACACATATTGCTTATCTCCCCCAAATCTACCCAATTATGATTTAGTCCACAGCAGGCACATGTTGGATTTGTCATGCCTCCATGTGTCCAGTAGAAGTATCTCCTATACTTCATCTAAGTATTACCATGGAATATCAACCTAATATCATAGATGACAAATAGACTGTCACACTGGTATCTTACCTGAGGAATGGCACTTCAGAATACAACACCCTTCGTATGCAGTGCAGTAACTATCATAGAATTATTAGCTTCTTATTTAACTTTTACTGACTGGGTTGTCCCATTAGGCCTACAGTATGCTTTCTATGGAGATCCATGATGGTATTTATCCCAAAAAGGGAAATGTGGCAAGATGAACGGGGAACTTACACTTCTTTTGATAAGTGTCATAAGATCTTAAATTTTATTTATTTACTTGTCCTTTGTTGACTGGGTTATCCCCCCAAGGCCTCTTTTCAGGGGCAAAGCAAGGTGGTATTTCTACTACTACTTTGGGCCAGGTACTGTATGAATCAAGGACATCTCATGTTGATGATGTGAGGACCCATTTTTGACCATTTACTTCTCGCTTCCATCTCCAAATGCAAAAATGCTCTGAGAAACAGGAGGGCAGGGCACGGGAATAAATGTATGTGGTAAGGATTTAAAGTAAAGCAGACAAAGAAATGGACAGATATGAAGTGTGTACCAATTTAATAGCACCTTTGTGTGTAAAAGCACATGAGGTAAGAGCATACATTCTTATTAATAAACAGACATTTTGTAATATTATATTTGAGACTTTTTTCCAATGGAAAATTTTCTTGCAGAATATGAAAAAAGATAGACTGTAAACCGTGGAATCTTTTTGTGATAAAATCCTTTAGCAGGGAAACAAAAAAGAAAATTCATGTACAATTTTGAACAGAGGTGGAAAGAGAGACTTTGATAGGTCAGCTGAAAACTATATAAAGAAATACTGGACATTGCAAAATTGCATGATAAAATGAGTTTATGGACTGGCAGATGGGATTGTAGTATTGTAACAAAAATAGAAAGAGCAAAATTATACATATACCAAGCATAAGAAATATGGAGGGGAAGAGGGGTGTCAGAAAATACTGAGGAAAATCCAAAACATTTTTTTTTGTTGTGGAAAAAAAGGACATGATAAAAGAAAGTGTTGAATTTGTTGGAAAATGGGATATGATGCAAAAAAAAGTGAATCAAAATGTTTTAAAGGTAACAAAATTGGGCATTTATGGTGGGATATAAAAATGGCCATTAAGGTAGGGAAAAAGAAAAGAAAAAGAAAGAGAAGAAAATGAACAAAGAGAAGAAATGTTACATTGGTAGAAATACAATCATTAGATGAGAAAAAATAATAAAGAAGACTTATAAGAAGGCTCTGAAATAAGTGATAAAGAAGACATAAATTGGGAGATAGTAAAAGAAAAAATAATTCTATTGGTAAAAGGGAAGAATATAGAGAAAGAAAATATAAAAGGAGAAGGACAAAAGGAAAAAGAAAGGAAATGGATTGAAAGGAATATATGCTGCTATTGGTTGGGGGTTGGTATAATGGTTAAGATGTTTGAATAACATACACAAGATAGTGTTTGATTCTTACTTTTGGGAGGGGAAATAAGCTAGGCTTATAATAGCATATTAATGCAGCTAGCCTTGTAATTAGCTATGATCTTATGAAAACAAAAATCTCACAAAAAAGAAAATTAAAATTTTACAGTGCTTTCTGTAAATGTGAATAGTATTAGGAATATAGTCAGGAGAACAGGGATTTTGTAGTGGTGTAATTCATGTGATATAGATGTATTTATATTAGAAGATAAAAGATTTTTAACCAGTGAAGAAATATTACAGAGAAACTATGGAGAGAAAATATATTCTGGAATTTGGGAAATGAGAGATGTTCTGGAATAGCCGTATTCTGCAGAAATACAGTAATGATATTATATGTAACTTTAGCAAAAATTAGAAAATTAACCATTGTAAATTTAAAATGGAAAGACCAAGTATATAGAATTATAACTATCAGATTTTAGACTATGTAGTGATAAATATGAATATTATAATAACATGACAATTTAATTGTGATTTAGGCGGAAAGCATAAAAGAAACAAAATTATAAGAAAATGTTAGAAGTTATAAGATGTGGTAAATTATAATTTTGGGACAAAAATTCATGGACTTACAAAATGGGTATGTGTACACTGAACAGATTAGTTTATGGTATCAGAAGCTTTAGTTAAAGGAGAAGGGGAGGTAATTGAAACAGGATCTTCTGATCATCTTGCAATATGGCTAGAGATAAAGGAAAACTAGAAATATATAAAAATAGGCAAAATAATAAAAAGTTTAAATGGCAAAGCATGGAATGAAGAAGGAAATAGATTAGTAATAGAGTTATGGAAAGCAACACATATCAGGTTTAAAAATGATGCCCAACAGATCACATGATAAAAATATCCAACCTCCCTTTTCTCCAGCTTTTAAAGTGACATGGCAATGCAAATCAAAGTAACAAATCAAACTAGTGAATGCAAAACATAAACCTGTAGTTTTCCGCAATCACATTTAAATTCTCTGTGCTAGTAAAACGTATTCTATGTTGACAGTTTTATTTAAACCAGGATATTTATCCGAATTTATTCTGATTTGCCATTCTGACTCTCGGCATCCTAAAAGCACATTATAGTTGCTAGAGAAGTCACTCATGTCAACAGAATCTAGCACAAAGAACTGGATTATACATATACATATATATTTGTAAGAAATAGAACCCCAACCTATCTTATACACCGACTACAAAACTCAGTACTTTATGCAAGTACCACAGCTCCAGTCTGACTTGGAGTCTCTCAGACACCACTTTGCAACTGATGACATCAGCAGTGTCTGTTGAGGAGAATATGGAAACAACAGTGTCCTACATGCTGGTGTGAAAGTTTCTCTGTAATGTCAAGCAAGAGCACAAACACAGACACATATACACACACACACACACACACACACACACACACACACACACACACACACACACTTGACTGCAGTGAGAACAGAACCCCTAGCTATCTAAGTACACAGAGTACAGAACTCAGTACTTTCTGTAAGTGCCACAGCACAATTCTGATATTTACAAGACTGCAGATCATCTTTTAGTGGATGACATTAGCAGGCCATGTTGGAGAGATGTTGGGAGGCATGCATGAAAGGGATATGTAGGCATGTGCAAGTATCAAAATACTATCACTCCATGGCATTGGAGCAATAACTGTAGGATGCACACTTCTCTTCTGTCTAGACACACACACACACACACACACACACACACACACACACACACACACACACACACACACACACACACACACACACACACACACACACATACACAGCTGACTGCAGTGAGAACAGAATTCTACTTAATTACATAGACTACAGAACTCAGTCATTTACACAAGCACCACAGCACAAATCTGAAGACTGCAGCTCAACTCATAATAGATGACTTCAGCAGGCCATGTTGGAGAGATGTTGGGAGACCTGCAGAGGTTCATAGCTTCATAGCTTCCTAAGTAGTTACTAGCCTAATGGCCCTAGGGCATTTACAAGCCTAGCTGTGTAAAAATGCAAGTACCCTTATTAAGCATAGTTAGATGGTCATTGTTAGCAGAGCAATTTTGTGATCAGCACTGACTGGCCCTGTCCATCAGGGGCATAGGTGCCACCACAGGGGTGAATTTACAATCACCCATCCAGTTGTCAAGGTTGCACTTGAATAGGGTCATTGAGGAGCACTGACTCACACACACAGGGAGCATATTACAGAGTAGTGTCAATTGCTAGGAAATATATCTCTCTACCCAGCATGTTTTATTTATGTCACAGGTTAGATTGAGATCCCTGGAGCAAGTCATTCTTGTCCCATTTGATTTGCAAATGTCTAGCATTTCCAGTATGGCTGGGTCTGAGACTGCTCTGTAGGCCAGGCATAGGTCAACTATCAGCAGCCTGCATGATACTGAGTACAGTGACAGGTCTTTCAGTTTTTCCATGTGTGTCATGTATTAGAGGTTCTGGATTCTCTCAGTCATAAACCTCTGTGTTTTCTCTAGTTGCTGCATGTGTCTGGTGAGGTACAAGCAGATGGGAACATTGTACCTAATTAGTGGTCTGATAAGGGTAAAGTACAGCAGAGCTATGACCTCCCTGCTCTTGGATGTGATGGCCTTATTTATGAGGTATGCAGTGTAGAATGTATCTCTCACCACTATGGACACATAGTGATTGAGTATAGATTTCTAGAAGCATGTTCCCAAGTATCACAACCCTGTAGTTGAGCTTAGAGGGGGTACTATGTATATCATAATTAGCAGGAGATAATGAGGCATTGTTTGCTTTAAAGTTCACTCCATAAGTTTGGATGCAATCATTTGTCTGTGTCTTCCCCTTCTGTAATATATTACCATCATTGGGGGACTCTATATGACTGTGTCCAGTTCATAGGTTCATAGGTTGAATGTGTTGACTGTTACCTATATCCCTGTAGATAAGGTCCCTGCTGATTCCTTAACTAGCCTTGCAGATAAGACTTTTTTAGACTTATGGGTCAGTAGTTTTAGTTTTGCTTGTTACCACATTGATGTCCATTGCATATTGCACAGCAGTTGATATTAATTTTGGTAGTGTAGATGATATATGTTTGGAAAAAGTACTGAGATACCTGGGTTTCAGTGCTTTGGTGAGGCAACACATGGTTGTATTGTAAATATGTGACATACTGTTAGATAAGGCTTTCAGTTTATGTTTCCATATATAATTTCATGTCATAGACAGACAATGCATAGTAAACAGCAGTAATCCATCGTAATATTTACTTTTCCATAGCGCAGTGAGCAGTGGATTTGTGTGACGATTGGCAAAGTGTTTGCACATGAGAGATACACATTTTCAATACTACCCATGTTTGCGCATAGCTAAACAGTGCATAAAGGCAAGTCACATTGCTAAAGTCTGAGATTTAGTGCTAAGTCTATGAAACACACCTGCTGCTTAAATGACTCTGTGGCAGCAAGTGTAAATGCATTGACACATTCTTTGAGCCCAGATGATACTGGGTTTGAATCCAGGTGTATCTAATATTTTTAAATACTTTTAAATAAACATTAATAATGCAATGACATAAATTATTTATAGTGCATGTGTTGCTATGTATTGGCATAGTGCAGTGGGATTAAGTGGCATTGCATGTAGGTAACTGCAGTATTTTGCTGCCACTCAGCATAACTGCACATTGGTGTACAATGTGCACTTCCACGCAAACATAGAGCCCACAAAGTGAAGGGATCCATTGCTTTTTCCTGCTACTTATGTGTCATGTGATTCTACTTTTATTACCAGATTAAAGTGCTAAAATGCGGTAGATATGAAAGTAGTGAAATGAGGAGCAAGCAGGGGAAGTACAATGTGAAAGCAGGAATGTGCACGGTAAGTTGGAATAGAAGTAGATGCCAAACAAGAGAAGTCCCAGGACTGAACCCCGAGGTACTCCACTTGTCACTTGTCTTGAGTTGGATTTAGAGTCAGTTACTTTTACAGTACGGGTTCTGTCATTTAGCCAGTTGGAAACCCATCGAGTGACGTAGGGATTAATGCCCAGCTTAGTAAGTTTATCTATGATTCCAGAGTGGGGGATCATGTCAAAGGCCTTGGCAAGGTCCAGATAGGCTGTGTGGTCTGCTTTACCATCATCCACAGCTCTGGAGACTGATTTGAAGAAGACAATAAGGTTCAGGAGACAAGATCGGCCCTTCACAAACTCAAACTGGGTGGGGTCCAGTGTTTTAAGGTTGCCAATGTCTTTGTTTATATGTTCCATGATAATACGTTCCATGGCCTTGCAGATCAGGCTCGTCAGACTAATGGGGTGGTAGTTCCCGGGATCCAAGGTGGATCCCCCTTGTGGAGTGGGATAACTGTAGCTGTGCGCCACTCAGTGGGCACGAAGCTTGAGGGGTGAGAGGGTATGATTAAACATAACACTTAGGTGAGGTGCCAGTTCATTTTGTAGTTCATGTAGTACACAGCCCGGGATGTCATCTGGTCCCATGGATGCTGTATTCTTAACTTTGGAGAGTGTGTTTTTTACCTGTGTGGCCATTATTAGTGGAATTTGGCAATCTTCTAGTATTGAGATGGGCCATTTAGGGGGTGATAGGGGGGTTGACAGTCATCTTCAAACTTTGTAAACCACAGGTCATCTACCTTTGCCTGGGCTTCACACAAATAGTTTCCAAACAGTTGAGGGTCCAGCACAGATCCTTGTCGTATTCCACTGGTAAGTGGTCCAGTGGTGGAGTCCCCAACTTTGACAGTGTGTGTTCTGTTGGTGAGCCAGTTGGCTATCCATCTAGTAATGTATGGGTTAATTCCCAAATGGGACATTTTCTCTATGGTACCTGAATGAGGGATAATGTCAAAAGCCGTGGATAACTCATTATAGGTGGTATGTCCTTTTATCTTCATCCATGTCTTTGGGGTGAGTATCAAGTCCACTAGGTTTAATAAGCAAGATCTACCCTTGACAAAACAAAAAGGGGTCAGGCCAAGTGTGTTGACTGTTACCCATATCCCTGTAGATAAGGTCCCTGCTGATTCCCTTAACTAGCCTTGCAGATAAGGCTTTTTTAGACTTATGGGTCAGTAGTTTTAGTTTTGCTTGTTACCACATTGATGTCCATTGCATATTGCACAACAGTTGATGTTAATTTTGGTAGTGTAGATGATATATGTTTGGAAAAAGTACTGAGATAGCTGAGTTTCAGTGCTTTGGTGAGGCAACACATGGTTGTATTGTAAATATGTAGCATACTGTTAGATAAGGCTTTCAGTTTATGTTTCCATATATAATTTCATGTCATAGACAGGCAATGCATAGTAAACAGCAGTAATACATAGCAATATTTACTTTTCCATAGTGCAGTGAGTAGTGGGTTTTTGTGACGATTGGCAAAGTGTTTGCACATGAGAGATACACATTTTCAATACTACCCATGTTTGTGCATAGCTAAACAGTGCATAAAGGAGAGCCACATTGCTAAAGTCTGAGATTTAGTGCTGAGTCTATGAAACACACCTGCTGCTTAAATGACTCTGTGGCAGCAAGTGTAAATGCATTGACACATTTTTTGAGCCCAGATGATACTGGGTTGAATCCAGCTGTATCTAATACTTTTAAATACTTTTAAATAAACATTGATAATGCAATGACATGAATTTTTATAGTGCATGTGTTGCTATGTGTTGGCATAGTGCAGTGGAGTTAAGCAGCATTGCATGGCAGTAACTGCAGCATTGTTCTGCCACTCAGCATAACTGCACATTGGTGTACAATGTGCACTTCCACGCAAACATAGAGCCCAAAAAGTGAAGGGATCCATTGCTTTTTCCTGCTACTTATGTGTCATGTGTGATTCTACTTTTATTACCAGATTAAAAGTGCTAAAATGCGGTAGATATGAAAGTAGTGAAATGAGGAGCAAGCAGGGGGAAGTACAATGTGAAAGCAGGAATGTGCAGGAGGGAGGTAGGAAAAAACACAGTTATCCATTTTTTACCAGTGTAAACTGAAAATATGTGCAGAATATTAACTGAATTTGCAATGTCACCTCCACAAAGAAGGGTGACCACAATGCAATCATGTTGTATAGTCAATTGGACCAAATCAAATGCATCAAGAAGACATGTGTGCAGAATGGAGAGTTATGTATAAGATGATTTTTTTTTTTGTGGGACAGGTGCTCATTTTTTTTATTTCAGTAAGAGAAGAATGTTGGAGAAGGGATGTGGGTATGTCTGGGTCAGGTAAGTTGGATAGCTGAGAAAGCAATTGAAAACATTCAAGACAAACAAGACAACAGAAAGGGGTGGTGATGAATGCAAAAGACTGGAGGACATCATGATTGGGCTGATGGAGGGGACAATGAAGGATCATGCCTGTTAAGCCTGGCGATAGTGAGAATCGAGTCCTCATGCACTGGATGGTCATCACTGTCACTTTACTCCTCTGGTGACTGGAGAGCTTGACATCTCCTCCTCCTCCTATGGGCCATGAGGGAGAGCAGCCTCCATCTGTTCCAGGTTTACCCCAGTGTTGAGGCGCATGACCCTATGCACTATCCCTAAAAACTCACTGTGGGTGATGAAATCACCACCTCCACCACTGCTCCCAGAGGGTGCCACTGCACCAGCCTCCAGGGCAGGACTACCTGAGGGTGCAGGTAGTGCACAGGCAGCATAAGCAGTGCTGCCAGATTGGCTCCCAGACATGCCATTCATCAGTGCTAGAGCCAGTTGAGTGGGGGCAGGCTGATCCACTGGGGCTGGATTCCTCATTGTGCTATGGAGCATTTAGTGGTATAGTACACATGGATGACATGGACACATTTTGATGACACGTAATAGAAAATAAAAAAGAGAGATAATGGTTGGGGTGAGAGTGAAAAAAAGAGATAAAATTAGTACCATCATGTGTGACATACAATGCATGAATACAATTATACAACTCTTTTATCTTAACTATTACATTTAAGTATACCTCCTAACAGATACACTCTATACTAAAGACTGCTGAAAGTAATACTTGAAATGTGCATAGATTGCACATATGTGTGTTCCAATTATACAAATTACAGTTTACAGCAGGGCATTTGTGCCACTGGTATAGAGTTTTTAATTTAATGTAAATATTATTGAAGAAATAGCAGCATTGTAGAGTTGTGAATTGTGGCATTTGAACCCACAACCACTGACTATGGTCTAATATTGGACTCTTACAAACTCAGACTGTTGAAGAACGAAAAACCAAACCAAAAAGTACAGGCAACCTTAAGACCGACTAGTAGGCTGAAAGCAGAAAAGCACAAACGAAATCTCCTTTAACGTAGTATTTATTTTCAAAAACAGCACGTTTTCGCCGTAACCAATGTCACAGCTTCATCAGAAGTAAACAGTTAACATAAGCCCACACAACATGTTGATAGTACTCAGACAGGAAATAATAAACACCAATATCCTGTAATGCATAATTAATTGAGCTAATTAAAAACAATGTTAATAATCAAACTTTAAATAAAGTAAAAAACTTTACAATAGCTTTTGTCATAATTGTAAATAGTATAGGGTTACATACATAAAATAATAACATGCTATTGTATAAAACAGTTACCTCAAGTAACTCTTCAATTTTAAAATACAAGCAATATTACAATTTTCATTCAGACCAGGTGGTCTGAATGCATCCAGACTCAGTTGCCATGCTAATTCTACATTCTCTAACAAAATTGAAACTGGACCTCCTCTAATGGTTGGCACTACCTGGTCAATGCCCATAAAACTAAAACTATGGCCGGGGTTAATATTCACGTGTTTTGCCAAGGCATTTTCCAATAGTGGTTTTTTTATGGCATAAATGTGTTGGTATACCCTTTCCTTAAGTTTACGGCTGGTCATTCCAATGTAAAAACATGGGCAGCAATTACACTGGGCAAGGTATACAACTGATTTGGAATCACAAGAAATCCTGTAATGTATAGTATGCTTAGCATTCCTGATCTTAAAGAAGCTGCCTGGTGCAATAAACTTACACATATTGCAAAAGCCACATTTAAAAGACCCCTTAGATCTCGGGCCAACTGACAGATTAGAATTAGTCTGTATTAGTTCCTTAAGGTTACTCCCTCTTTTATAGATAACAATAGGACGTATTCCAAGTTTATCAATTAGGTTGGGAGAATTGATTACTAAAGGCCAGTTCTTTAATAAGGAAGCCCAAATGTCAGGGGAATATAAGGTGTACTGAGTAATAAAACTCAAAGAAAAGTTTTTTGTTTGTCCCAAAGTACTTCCCGTATTATCCTGAATGGTACATTCATTAATTTCGGGTGTCAGCATCTTGTTTTCCTGGTCAAGTAATGGTCTATAGGTACCTCTTAGTCGTTTTGTATCAACCTCTAATATGAGATTGTTAACCAGTGTATCAGGATAGCCTCGATTCAAGAATAAATCTTTTAAAAATCCACATTCACTTCTGAAATCATCAAGTGTAGTACACATCCTTCCTGCACGAACTAACTGCCCCTTAATAATGGACTTTTTTTGTTTAGGTGGATGGAAACTACTGTTGTGCAGGAAGGAATTGCAATAAGTTGGCTTTCTATAGATTTTAGACCGGTAAATACCTTTGTCAAAATCTTTCATTAATTTAACATCCAAATAATTAGCTTCCATACTAGAAAAGTTGAATGTAAACTTTAAGCATTCTGTAGTAGAATTTAAACTTTCTACAAACAAAGCTGCTTCTTCTTCTTTACCATTAAATAAAATGAAAATGTCATCCACGAATCTGGTGTAATATCTAACATTCTTCACCAGATTTTGGTTAGACAGAAGGAAATGTTTTTCCCAAAAAGCCACAAATAAATTGGCTAGGCTCGCAAGGGGAGCCCATAGCAACCCCACACTTTTGTAAATAAAATTGTTGGTCAAAAAGGAAATAGTTACAAGAAAGAACTATACCCAGAAGTTCAGTGACAACTTCAATATCAGTGTGGGATGCTCCTAACTCCTTAAGAAGAATTTCAGTCCATTCAACAGCTTCATTATGAGGGATGGATGTGTATAAATCGATGACATCGATTGTCAAAAAGTTCAAATTGCCATCGAATTTTATACTATTGATGTCATTAAGGAAGGACCATGAATCCTTACAAATGGTAGGGATCTTTTTGACGTATTTAGACAAAATATTGTCTACAAGTTTAGAACATGGATACGTCATTGATGACCTACCATCAATTAAGGCTCGCATAGGGGGGTTGTTTTGATTTTTGTGAATTTTTGGCAACCCGAACATAACAGGAGATTTGGGAGATACAATGTCAATGTAATTGTATGTATCTAAATCAATTTTACCTGCTAGAAACAAGTCACGAAAGTAACCCCGAATGCGTCCCTGGGTTGTGTTAACCTCATTAATAGAGGAAATCACATAAGTTGGTGAATCAAGAACATGTAACATTTTTTGTTTATATTGATAGTCGTCAAACACAACCAATCCACCACCTTTGTCTGGTTTTAGAAATCTAATGGGAAGAGATTTTAAAATATCTAACCATTTCCGTTGTTGAAAGGAAATATTAAGGATGTTATTATTTCTATTCTGTATTGCAAAAATGTGTCTGAAATCAATCTCACACATTTGTTCAAAAAGAAGTAAATTAGGTTGAAGGGGTGGATTGTACACACTAGGAAGTCTAAGTTTATTGCCAATATTAGCAGGTTCATTGTTAAATAATAACCTTAAATTCAGCTTTCTAGTGAAACACTTTAACTCCATAAGAACCTTAGCTATGCTACCATAAGAGCTAGGCACAAAGGTAAAACCAAGAGCTAACAGTTCGATGAGGTCAGAATCAAACTCCAAAGAGGAAAAATTATAAATGGTAAAATCTTTTTTATGGTTAAAATATAATCTAGGAAAAGGAATAGAGGCATTAGAAGAGGAACTAAGAGCTGGATCTGGTATTAGTTCCTCCGGTTCGAGTTGGAGCCTTTCTTCTGCCTCTGTTGTCCTAAAAAAGCATTAGTCTTAGGGACCGTACCTGTACCTTGATTCTGTTGACTACCATTCCCATTGGTCCCCTTATTAATAAAATTGGGACCTTTATAGGAATTTTTTATCCTATTACTTCTTCTCACCTCTTGAAAAGGTTGAGAACCCTGTTGTTCTGAGTTTTCAGCTCCTGGGACTGAATCAGCTACTGGCGATATAGAAGGCTCATTACCATTTATACCAGAATCAATAATAGCTTCCTGGAGTAAATTTGGGTAAGCCTTGTTCGTCTGGTATGCTGTTCGGTCCCTAACCAGTTTCTTGTTTTTGTTGATTTTTAACTTAACAAGAAAAGAATCTATGCTCGCAAAAATGCGGTCATAGTCGTATTTAAATTGCGTAAACAAAAAGTTAGATTTAATTTCCACATCAATCAAATTAATTTCAGTAATAAGTGAAGCAATTTTGAAATCATAATGTTTAACAATAACATGCAACAGTTGAAAACCTTGCTCTTGAAACAAACTCTTAAGTTCCAATAAGTAGTTATTGTCCAACAAAAGTCCCGAAGGCTTAAAATTGTTCCTTAAGCCTTTAGGAATTAGGCCCTCCTGAATACATTGCCTAAAGTATGCAGCTTCTAATTGCAACTTTTTTAAAACAAGAAGCTTTGAATCAAATACCTTGAGGCGTTCATTCATGTTAGTAGAATCAGAAGGAGCCCTCTGTTCATCTCGGGCATTCAGTCTGTCAATTTCAGATGTAAAAAAAGTAAATGGGTTTTCCTTGTTGATCCACGCTTCAAGAGGTAACCGCTCTCCTACTGTAGGAACGTCATGAATTCCCGAGTGAATACAAGAAACGGGTTGGCGTACAGGATTAATAGCTGTAGTTGCAGGTAAGGCATAGTTATTATTATTTGCACAAGCTCTCATTTGAGCAGAAAAAACTGCAGGTAACTGCAGTAAAAACTGGCCCGAGATCTAAGGGGTCTTTTAAATGTGGCTTTTGCAATATGTGTAAGTTTATTGCATCAGGCAGCTTCTTTAAGATCAGGAATGCTAAGCATACTATACATTACAGGATTTCTTGTGATTCCAAATCAGTTGTATACCTTGCCCAGTGTAATTGCTGCCCATGTTTTTACATTGGAATGACCAGCCGTAAACTTAAGGAAAGGGTATACCAACACATTTATGCCATAAAAAAAACACTATTGGAAAATGCCTTGGCAAAACACGTGAATATTAACCCCGGCCATAGTTTTAGTTTTATGGGCATTGACCAGGTAGTGCCAACCATTAGAGGAGGTCCAGTTTCAATTTTGTTAGAGAATGTAGAATTAGCATGGCAACTGAGTCTGGATGCATTCAGACCACCTGGTCTGAATGAAAATTGTAATATTGCTTGTATTTTAAAATTGAAGAGTTACTTGAGGTAACTGTTTTATACAATAGCATGTTATTATTTTATGTATGTAACCCTATACTATTTACAATTATGACAAAAGCTATTGTAAAGTTTTTTACTTTATTTAAAGTTTGAATATTAACATTGTTTTTAATTAGCTCAATTAATTATGCATTACAGGATATTGGTGTTTATTATTTCCTGTCTGAGTACTATAAACATGTTGTGTGGGCTTATGTTAACTGTTTACTTCTGATGAAGCTGTGACATTGGTTACGGCGAAAACGTGCTGTTTTTGAAAATAAATACTACGTTAAAGGAGATTTCGTTTGTGCTTTTCTGCTTTCAGCCTACTAGTCGGTCTTAAGGTTGCCTGTACTTTTTGGTTTGGTTTTTCATTCTTCAACAGTCTGTTTTTGTGCTTATGGAAGCAGGCACTCCTGTTAGTCCGGCTAGTCCGAACCTTTTTGGGACAGTTAACCAACATAGAAAAAATGAAGAAGTGGATTTACTTTCTTTACTATCCTCGATCTCCCAGAAGATTGAGGCTTTACATGTCCGTATTGATGGTATTGAACAGCGTATTCCACCCTCACGAGCAGCATCCACTGATAGCGCGACACAACGTACTGGGACTTCCGCTTCAGAGGGAAGCGGTTTTTCTATTCCAGCAGCTCAACCTCCTTTGGCATTACCGTCGGGTGATGCTAATCAGCCTAGTGGGGCTGTGCTTTCTACGACTGATACAGTGGGAACATGTGGAGGTATACCTGCAGTTTTTTCTGCTCAAATGAGAGCTTGTGCAAATAATAATAACTATGCCTTACCTGCAACTACAGCTATTAATCCTGTACGCCAACCCGTTTCTTGTATTCACTCGGGAATTCATGACGTTCCTACAGTAGGAGAGCGGTTACCTCTTGAAGCGTGGATCAACAAGGAAAACCCATTTACTTTTTTTACATCTGAAATTGACAGACTGAATGCCCGAGATGAACAGAGGGCTCCTTCTGATTCTACTAACATGAATGAATGCCTCAAGGTATTTGATTCAAAGCTTCTAGTTTTAAAAAAGTTGCAATTAGAAGCTGCATACTTTAGGCAATGTATTCAGGAGGGCCTAATTCCTAAAGGCTTAAGGAACAATTTTAAGCCTTCGGGACTTTTGTTGGACAATAACTACTTATTGGAACTTAAGAGTTTGTTTCAAGAGCAAGGTTTTCAACTGTTGCATGTTATTGTTAAACATTATGATTTCAAAATTGCTTCACTTATTACTGATATTAATGTGATTGATGTGGAAATTAAATCTAACTTGTTGTTTACGCAATTTAAATACGACTATGACCGCATTTTTGAAAGATAGATTCTTTTCTTGTTAAGTTAAAAATCAACAAAAACAAGAAACTGGTTAGGGACCGAACAGCATACCAGACGAACAAGGCTTACCCAAATTTACTCCAGGAAGCTATTATTGATTCTGGTATAAATGGTAATGAGCCTTCTATATCGCCAGTAGCTGATTCAGTCCCAGGAGCTGAAAACTCAGAACAACAGGGTTCTCAACCTTTTCAAGAGGTGAGAAGAAGTAATAGGATAAAAAATTCCTATAAAGGTCCCAATTTTATTAATAAGGGGACCAATGGGAATGGTAGTCAACAGAATCAAGGTACAGGTACGGTCCCTAAGACTAATGCTTTTTTAGGACAACAGAGGCAGAAGAAAGGTCTAACTCAAACCGGAGGAACTAATACCAGATCCAGCTCTTAGTTCCTCTTCTAATGCCTCTATTCCTTTTCCTAGATTATATTTTAACCATAAAAAAGATTTTACCATTTATAATTTTTCCTCTTTGGAGTTTGATTCTGACCTCATCGAACTGTTAGCTCTTGGTTTTACCTTTGTGCCTAGCTCTTATGGTAGCATAGCTAAGGTTCTTATGGAGTTAAAGTGTTTCACTAGAAAGCTGAATTTAAGGTTATTATTTAACAATGAACCTGCTAATATTGGCAATAAACTTAGACTTCCTAGTGTGTACAATCCACCCCTTCAACCTAATTTACTTCTTTTTGAACAAATGTGTGAGATTGATTTCAGACACATTTTTGCAATACAGAATAGAAATAATAACATCCTTAATATTTCCTTTCAACAACGGAAATGGTTAGATATTTTAAAATCTCTTCCCATCAGATTTTTAAAACCAGACAAAGGTGGTGGATTGGTTGTGTTTGACGACTATCAATATAAACAAAAAATGTTACATGTTCTTGATTCACCAACTTATGTGATTTCCTCTATTAATGAGGTTAACACAACCCAGGGACGCATCCGGGGTTACTTTCGTGACTTGTTTCTAGCAGGTAAAATTGATTTAGATACATACAATTACATTGACATTGTATCTCCCAAATCTCCTGTTATGTTCGGGTTGCCAAAAATTCACAAAAATCAAAACAACCCCCCTATGCGAGCCTTAATTGATGGTAGGTCATCAATGACGTATCCATGTTCTAAACTTGTAGACAATATTTTGTCTAAATACGTCAAAAAGATCCCTACCATTTGTAAGGATTCATGGTCCTTCCTTAATGACATCAATAGTATAAAATTCGATGGCAATTTGAACTTTTTGACAATCGATGTCATCGATTTATACACATCCATCCCTCATAATGAAGCTGTTGAATGGACTGAAATTCTTCTTAAGGAGTTAGGAGCATCCCACACTGATATTGAAGTTGTCACTGAACTTCTGGGTATAGTTCTTTCTTGTAACTATTTCCTTTTTGACCAACAATTTTATTTACAAAAGTGTGGGGTTGCTATGGGCTCCCCTTGTGGGGCGAGCCTAGCCAATTTATTTGTGGCTTTTTGGGAAAAACATTTCCTTCTGTCTAACCAAAATCTGGTGAAGAATGTTAGATATTACACCAGATTCTTGGATGACATTTTCATTTTATTTAATGGTAAAGAAGAAGAAGCAGCTTTGTTTGTAGAAAGTTTAAATTCTACTACAGAATGCTTAAAGTTTACATTCAACTTTTCTAGTATGGAAGCTAATTATTTGGATGTTAAATTAATGAAAGATTTTGACAAAGGTATTTACCGGTCTAAAATCTATAGAAAGCCAACTTATTGCAATTCCTTCCTGCACTACAGTAGTTTCCATCCACCTAAACAAAAAAAGTCCATTATTAAGGGGCAGTTAGTGCGTGCAGGAAGGATGTGTACTACACTTGATGATTTCAGAAGTGAATGTGGATTTTTAAAAGATTTATTCTTGAATCGAGGCTATCCTGATACACTGGTTAACAATCTCATATTAGAGGTTGATACAAAACGACTAAGAGGTACCTATAGACCATTACTTGACCAGGAAAATAAGATGCTGACACCCGAAATTAATGAATGTACCATTCAGGATAATACGGGAAGTACTTTGGGACAAACAAAAAGCTTTTCTTTGAGTTTTATTACTCAGTACACCTTATATTCCCCTGACATTTGGGCTTCCTTATTAAAGAACTGGCCTTTAGTAATCAATTCTCCCAACCTAATTGATAAACTTGGAATACGTCCTATTGTTATCTATAAAAGAGGGAGTAACCTTAAGGAACTAATACAGACTAATTCTAATCTGTCAGTTGGCCCGAGATCTAAGGGGTCTTTTAAATGTGGCTTTTGCAATATGTGTAAGTTTATTGCACCAGGCAGCTTCTTTAAGATCAGGAATGCTAAGCATACTATACATTACAGGATTTCTTGTGATTCCAAATCAGTTGTATACCTTGCCCAGTGTAATTGCTGCCCATGTTTTTACATTGGAATGACCAGCCGTAAACTTAAGGAAAGGGTATACCAACACATTTATGCCATAAAAAAAACACTATTGGAAAATGCCTTGGCAAAACACGTGAATATTAACCCCGGCCATAGTTTTAGTTTTATGGGCATTGACCAGGTAGTGCCAACCATTAGAGGAGGTCCAGTTTCAATTTTGTTAGAGAATGTAGAATTAGCATGGCAACTGAGTCTGGATGCATTCAGACCACCTGGTCTGAATGAAAATTGTAATATTGCTTGTATTTTAAAATTGAAGAGTTACTTGAGGTAACTGTTTTATACAATAGCATGTTATTATTTTATGTATGTAACCCTATACTATTTACAATTATGACAAAAGCTATTGTAAAGTTTTTTACTTTATTTAAAGTTTGAATATTAACATTGTTTTTAATTAGCTCAATTAATTATGCATTACAGGATATTGGTGTTTATTATTTCCTGTCTGAGTACTATAAACATGTTGTGTGGGCTTATGTTAACTGTTTACTTCTGATGAAGCTGTGACATTGGTTACGAAAACGCGTTGTTTTGAAAATAAATACTACGTTAAAGGAGATTTTGTTTGTGCTTTTCTGCTTTCAGCCTACTAGTCGGTCTTAAGGTTGCCTGTACTTTTTGGACTCTTACAAACTGGTTTATGCTACAGACTAATGCATGCATACTTGCATTTACAGTTGGGATATGCATGTTCAATTTGATACAACTCTATAAAATACAAAATAAAAAAGCTATCTTTAACATTTAATGCTACAATAACACGTCTCTTCTGCTACATACATACCACTTGCTTCCCTAAGTCTTTCCAATAAAGCAACATGGGTCTGCACATTGAAGTCATGCTCCCTAGCAGTTGGGGAGAGAAGAAAATAAAAGAACAGAAGAGCATTATGCATGCCAGTCTGGCCTGTATTATGCTTTCTAAGTCTTGCAAGTACTCTCTTAATTTCATAGTAAAACAGTTGTGGGATGTCTGCAGTCTCAAATTCTTCCAATCAACAGTTGGTTTTCTCCTCTGTAGGTCATTAAAATGATACATACATTGCTCTTGAATGTGTGGAATACCAGTGGGACTGGATACAGACTGGGCCAAACTATTCTATGCCTCAGACTTTTACTGGGTGGAAGAATAGTCCCCTTGCAGAAGCGTTGGTTGTGGTGCTTTACCAGGAGTCCAATAAATATTCTGGAATCCTGGACACTCCACCTCTGTCCCCTAAACCTAGCACTTTCCCCACTAATGTCAGCCATGTCTACCAGCAGAACTAGAGCAATGGAGAATGATGCTTTCCTGCCAATTCAAATTATCGCATTTACTGGTAGTGAGCAAACCAGAGCTACACATTTGCATGATATTAAGTGGAGAGTAGCAGTGCCAAGTAGTGCGGAATTAAATAATTGCAACTGGAAGGTTAAGCTGAAACTTGGACTTAGTTTGAGAGGTGTCTACTGATATAGCCTGGAAATATATATATATATATATATATATATATATATATATATATATATATATATATATATATATATATATTAGAAATTGGAAGGTAACTGCTAGGTGAATTAGGTTTGTCAGACATGCACTGGGGGCATAAATGTAATGACCCGACACATTTGCTTTTACCTTTATACACTTAGAAAATTGATGTCTGCACTCTTGGATTCAAACCTAGGCATAAGGGACAAAACATTTTCTTCCACAGCATTGATTTCTCATAATTGCCACCGAAGAAGTGCTGCTCTGATACAGTCAGGAAGCATACATAAATGCAGGTGATGAGCTGTTACACATGTATGTGTGTGACCTGACAAGGTTATTGGATATAGATCCAGTTGTGTATGTGATTTAGGTAATTGTGAAGGCCGTGCATCTCCAGATAGCAGAATTATACTTACAGAACTATAGTACACAGTATACTCTCAGTCATATATCTGAAAACAAAATAATGGTGTTTCATCCCTCATACATATAATTCATATCAATTCAACTATCTAAAGTGTTATAAGTGAGAGTGAATTTAATGGGAAGTGGAACAGCAGTGAAAGTGTATGGAATATGCTGTATTAGAACTCAGGGAAACCTGTATGGCAGTCCTATACTTATACCTGTCTCCACAAGAATGTAGAATTAGCATTGTCTATTTTCCAGTTCATTGCTAAAAACTACACTGTCACAAAAGTAAGAAAAAAAGGTTGCACACCCTGTACTAACATACAAGACCATCTATACTCCAGCTCTACACTTACACCTGCTGCCACAGGACTAATTACAATACATTCCCTAATTTACTAAACATTCTTAAGGTCTCTGTGTTAACCACCGTGCAATGCAGCTTAGTGGGTTTGTGCAGTGCCCAACAGAATTAATTGAATGTATCTAATTTCTATTACTAGCTGTCTGGGTCCTATCTACAGATGTTCTGTCTGCTTCCTGCGTGGTCTGGTTGTCCAGTTTCTACACTGTCGTGATTCACACAAATGAGGAAGCCCAGCCAAACCTGCCATTCATTTTCCTCAATTTCTCATGATTGTGCTAAGTGGTGCATCACACAAACACTACTCCCCCCCAAAAAAAATAAAATAAAATAAGAAAGAAAATTAAAAAGGACAAGGAGTTGAAATGAGGAAAAGCAATCTATGACATACACATTAGAAACTGTTGGTGCACATGAGATATTTCTACATAGATCTGGATTTGAACTCTCACTCCAATGAACCTTTAGAACACAGATAGGGTGCCTTATCCTTCCTTGCCACAGAAACAGCCTTGCAGTAAGGAAATCAATTCTTTCTGCATACAACCAACTGCAACATCATCTACAGTAATATAAAACTATACAAATTTTATTTGTACATTTATTATTTTTGGATGTAGTGTACTAAGTGATCACACAACCAGTTATGACTACTGCTTGCAAATATACAGCTCTGTCTTGCCTCTCTATGTTTTGTTGGTGATTCTTTTTTTACCTGACAGTAATCTGAGACATGCAGTCTGTAAGTCATTCTATATCATTGGCCTTTAAAAGTGTGAGGATATTAAATGGAAATAATATCATATGCAGTTTCCAATCAATGAAGGGGAGGTTGGATGTTAATTAACAGAACCTATGAAATGTGTGCTACTTACTTTCATTTCCAGCCTTACATCTAACACATTTTAAGTCTAACCTGACACACCCACTGGATGTAGGGCAGCCTACAAGGCTGTTGTGTTCTCCTTCTCCCAATAGGTAATCATTCACAGCTGCAATCCATTAAAAACAAACACTGAGGGAGCACCAGCACTATATTTACATCTGCAACATGAAGCCAAGTATTTGGGATGCAGCAATTCTAATCAGTTTCTTCACCATGCTAACAGCTCTGAATCTATACCATATAAAAAGGAAACCATGTAGCTAGGAAAACAGAAGGTGTGGAGACTTGTTTATGTGGAGAACACATAATAGAGGCAATTACTTCAGGATGTATCTGCACAGAGGATCACTGAACTTGAGAAGGTATGCTTCCATTTTATCAGCTGCATACTGCATATTCAGGAAAGTAAATAAGAAAAATCTGAAGCAAAGGCGTTTATACTTTTAGCTGCATGCATTAGTTAGAAGTATACTGATGCCATGTACATGTCTGTCAAGGCATTTCACAGGTATGCATGATTGGCAATACTTTAAATGGAATGCTATATGATACATCTGTAGACATGTTTCAGGGACAGTTCATTTGATAGCACTTTTAGCATTTCAAAGATGGTTTGTTAGTTAACTGTATCACTTGCCTGTTTTTTTTGTGGGAGGAGAAAAAACTGAATTTCTGTTTTGACACAAACAAGGATATCTTGCTATTGTTAATGCTTTTTTTGCATCCAGCCTGTTGCTCATATTTCAAATTTTCAGACTGCTTTATGTTCTTCCCGTAGGTAATACTGAGATGTTACCTTTTCTGTTTTATCTGGGAACAGTTATTTTGAGTTATGTGATACTTATGTGTATTATCCATCTGTTGTCTTTTTGTACACCTAGGACTATGCCATTCAGGCATCTCAATCCTCAAAAATCACCCTTCAGTGATGCTGAAAAACAGGTTATTGTTGATGCTTTCAGAAAACACGGTACCTTCCTGCTTGAAAGAGGGTGGGGAGATATATCACTCAGAATGCAGACTTGGCAGCAGATTGTTGACAATGTTAATGCTGTGGGTAGCCACATCAGGACATATGAACAGATGCACTATACAGCCACTAGCATGATCACATCTGTACAAAAGAGAGCAGCTGCAGTGGGCCTTGATTGGATGGGTACCACGAGGGCCTGGCCTGCTACAGAGTCACCACTAAGACTAAATGAAAAGTTACTGTCCACTGTCAGGATCCAGACAGCTGCGAGGAAAGTGTAGAACAGCATGTACTTGACATCGGTGTGACAATTTCAGAGACAGAAAGCATGTCCCAGGAAGAGCTTCCAGGTAGGCTTTTCTATCTCAGAGACTGAATACTGTTGAATAGTAATAAAATAAATAAATCAATGCATTACTTTTGTTTCACAAGAATTTATTTTTTGGGGGATTCAAAATTACTACACTTAACTTATTACATCAGAGTGACACCTCCAGGTGCATCTGCAGTTACCTCCCACTGACACCTCTAGGTGTCAAATATTGCTTGTTCATATTCACATCAGTAATTCCAAAACCAAACAATGTATAAGGTTTTAAAATATTTCATCTTAAGGCTTACATAATGACAAAATTGACTGCATTAATATTTGACCTCTGTCTGGTTTGGGTAAAGATATATTAGCAGTTGTTTTTATGATATTAATTTATATAGATATAGTTTTCACATTTTTCTAAATATCTCAATAACAAACTAACACAGACAAAACTCCTTAGCTTCTTATGAAAGCTCTCAGCTAGATGGATAACATGCTGCTGACTGAATGTCAGTAACTTGAGTGGTTGCTGAGATATTGTCAGTTGTTTACAAAAATTTACAAATGTAAAAGTTACTGTGTTTACTGTGACTTACAAAATTTGGTTTAAGACTTATAAACTAAAGAAAACTACCACTTTAAAAATGGTTTACGCTGAAGAGTCTGCCATTCATATTTCTTTCATAACCCCTGTGGTACCAGAGATATGAGCATTTATTTGAAATGTGAGGACATAATTTGATTTGCCAAAAGGCTTAGGCTTCACCCTTTGGAAGTTACAGTGCAAATTTCCTGAGCTCCATTGAATTGAATGAGTTAAAAACACATTCTTATTGGTTAGCTTAGGTTAAAGTTGTCATCCAAGTTCTCACTAAAAGTATATAGTTACTGAGCATATAAAATTTTACCCCCTGTGTTACTGTTAGTTGGGATGATGTTGTCCTTATCTTTTGCTCAATTTCTTCCAGGATCATCTGGCTTGCAGAGCATACCCTCATGTGCGGATGCTAAGCCAAACATTGTTATGTCAGTACTGATGAGCAACTCAAAGACATATTTTAATGTGTGATGTTGATGTCTGGACTGTTGCGTGTATTGCTGTACTGTCTAATAATAGCAGCAATGTTGTTTTGTTAGTGTATATTGGAGTATAACAGTTTAAATACTAAATGTTGCTGTGTTTGTTGCTTGTTATCATGGGTGGTCCTGACAGTGGAAGTGTGGGACATCTACTACCTGATGTCAGTGTATTAGCACACTCTGATAAAGATGTGGCCAAACAGATGCAAAGTTGGGAGGTCCAGAAATTGAATCTGACACTGAGGTTGACATACAGCCATCCCCTGCAATTGCATTGGACACAGGCAATACTCCTATGCCTACCCATTCCAGTGAGATCTCAGATATTGGACAGGTGGAGAGCAAGGCAATTGATCAGGGAAGTGTGGCTACTGCAGCTTCAGTGCCTATTGCCTCTGGCCATAACCATAGTGTGGGTGAGGTGCCACACAGTAGAGTTGTTAGAAATGCTCAAAGGAGGCCTGCTGTCCATTCTCCACCTGAACCAGGTGTCTGTTCCCATGCTACTTAATGTATGTTTAGGTCCATCATGGAGGCACAGACTCCAGAGAAATGCCCAGAGTTGTAGATGTGGCATACTCACCGACCTTTTGTGTATGCCTAGGCTTTCTGCACACACACACACACACACACACACACACACACACACACACACACACACACACACACACACACACACACACACACACACACACAAGACCCTGTGCAAGTGATAGTAACTGTTCCATATCCCTGTTTTCTCTCTTTTGGATTTTAGAATACATACACTTTGAGTCTGAAGCGCAGGATGAATAGCTCCTTACTGTTTAGTATATGTGCATTTGTGATGTTGAACTGGAAGTTGTACCTTTGACTTATATTGGTCTTTGAAAGTTAGACAGTTGATAGCATCAACATTTTCCATCTTTATTGTGAATGATCTTGTAAGGGTTGTGAAGTCTGAAACTGCAATGTGTATCATTACTTTCTAACTTCTCTCTTTAATTATTTTTCAGTACAAACTTATGATGCTAAACTGAGAGCATGCCATGAACATGACTACTTTTGAGAGGTATGACTGTATGAAACTTTGATGCCATAGGCCTACTACTTCATAATGGACACATAAAAGTTAAATAAGTCTCTGCTATCAGAGGTTAACCACGAACAAAAATGCAAGATTGCAAGGTTAAGCTCATTTTTGTACAAATCTCCCACCTTTTACTTGGTTACACTACCAAGTAACAAAATCCCAGGATATGCCACTCATTTATATTAATACCCAATACAGGTTCAGAATTTACCTTGTAAATGCAACAGTTGCCACAGTTTTAGCTCAGGGCTGACTCTGTCTGATGCAAGCAGTATACAGCCAATACATGGATAGGTAAAGGTTGTGAGAGTTGTCTGGTATCAATGTTAGTATATGTATGTGAGTAGGAGGAAGGTTTTAGGCCCTTAGGTGGTGAGTGAGTATGCAATGCATTGTCTCTTAGTCAATGCAAGGGCATATTGAGCATGCCTACATCTGCCTACACCCACAGCAGCTGCTGGTTCCCCCTCTGAGTCCTCATCTGTCTGTGGCTGTGGTGACTTTGGCATTGGTGGTGAGATGTGCACTCCTTCCCATTGTTGATCTTATTTTCTTTGAATGATGTACTGGAATGTACTGAAGGGCTCCCTCACATGTATCTAAGCAGTAGAACAGCAACTTCAGCAGCCCAAATGCATGCTCTATGACTTTTCTGGTTTGAATGTGTGCCTCATTATGGCTTTTTTCAGTGGGTGTGTATGCATTTCTGATGGGCATCATCAGCCATGGTTCCAGTGCATAGACTGCATCTCCCCACTAAATGACTCTGTGGGATAGCCCCCCCAGTGAACATCTGATACAGTTTGGAGGTGTGCCAGATATGTGAGTTGTGGTAACTGCCAGGATTGCCACAACACATGTTCAAGATGATTCCCTTGGCAATACACATGACTTGGTAGTTAATAAAGTGGAATCCCTTTCTATTTATGTAGGACCTTCCCTGTTCCCTAGGTGGTGCCTTAATTTCTATACGTGTGCAATATATGGCACCCATCACTTCAGGGTAGTGTGTTATAGGGTAGAATTCCTGCATATTTCTGGTCTTATCCTCAGTAGTACAGGAAAAAATATATGTGGTCACTGGCATATTGGAGCATAGCATTCAGGAATTGATGGAGGATCTTGAATGCTGATGCCTGTGACACCACAGCATGTACCCTGTTGGTCTCTGAAAGGTACCCGTAGCTAAGATTCTAAGTGGTACACATACCTTTGTCTCTAGTGGGATGGGTTCCCCTTGGTTTGCCCTGACTCTGAGTTGAGGCAACATAGGTTGCAGAATTCCTGTAGTGTGCCTCTATCCACTGTGTAGCGATCTACAATGTCACCATCATGTAGGTTATGATAAATTAAATGGGGTTTGAAAACTCTTCTCTTTCTTGGCCTTTGTCTATTTGCAGCAGAAGTAGCATAGACTTCAGCCTGTTGCACATGCACATGAATTAAATCAATAGCAGCCCCTAACATTGTTTCTATGTAGACTCCTTTCCATGGCTGCATTCCAACAGGTTTTGGAATTCACAGGGAAAATCAGCACTGAGTCTAAATGGTTGCTTTATAGCTTGTTGAATAGCTCCACCATCTTGGATTGGTTAAATAGCATACCATGTAGCTGCTTATGCTGTAATTAGCATGCCACTGTGTTTACCTTGTTTGCGCAGTCGTACATGCTGCTTACTCCATCCAAAACATTGCGGTACTCTGTGCATGTCACGCTGTGACATGCATACAGTGCAAATGGATCATGTAGGCTTTATTGAATCTGCCTAAATGTTTTTTACAGTGGCAATATGATGTGAGAAAAGTAGTGAAAGAATAATATAAATGAACATATAGTGATGCATTTGAAGATTGAGAAAATAATCATAGAAAGTACTTTGACAAAAAAAAAAAGAATTATATGAAATAAATCCAGAAAAATACAAAAATTGTTATATAAGCAAATATATTTTTACAAGGAAAAAGAGAAGTATTGAGTTACTTAAACAGATTAGTAAAGGAGGATTGTAGTGTAATGAGAGAAATAAAACATGTAAAAGGAGAAATAGAAATATCTCAGGAAAAAATTAAGAATAGTGTAGTACAGTATGTATAAGAAGTGTTTAAAGGAAAAAGAAGGTTGTAAAAAAACATGGAAAGTAAAAAAGTTAACAGAAAATGAGAATAAGGAGTTGGAAAAGGAGATTTCTTTATATGAGCTAGAGAAAGTATTAGGACAAGTAAATACACATTCAGCTGCAGGACTAGAAGGAATAAACCATTAAATGAATAAAAATTTTAAGTGATTGGCAGAAAAATAGATTTTGAGTGAATGGTTAAATGAATGTTTTATGTATAAAACATTATGTAGCGGAATACTTAAAGTCATATGGAAGAAAGAAGATAGGAGACAATTAAAAAAAAAATGGAGAGTTATAGTATCAAAAAATAATGATTATAAAATCTTTATGAAAATAATACAAAAGAGATTTGAAACTAAAATGGAAAATATTATGGAAGTTAGTATATATAGTATAAAGGGGAGGGGTTGTCAAGAATTATTAATGATAAAGGAAAGCATAGATGATATTATGAATTGAACAGAAGTAAAAATCATGATAGGAGACCTTAAGGCATTTGATACAACGGGACATGAAATCTTATGGGACATAATGAAAGAATATAATATAAATGAGAAAGTTATGAAATTATTTATGCCAGTGTATTGTAATAATAAAGAAAAAATACTTGTAAATGGTCGCTTATGCCAAGAGTTGCATATAAAGAGTGGTGTAGGCAGGGATGCCCGATGAGTTGTAATCTCTTTGCATTAGTTGTGAATATGATAATATATGAAACAAATTATAAAATGAAGGAGGTGTGGTATATAACACCTGAATGGTTAAGAATTCCAGTTTTGTTAACATATGCAAATGATATTGTACTAATTGCAAAAACAAAATTTGGGTAATAGGAATAATAATTTGCATAAATGTCTGTCTAGAGGTGCTAGGGATGGCTTTAAATAAGGAGAGTAGTAAAGGTTTTGATGATGTAGTAAATATAGGGGGTATATATTTTACAATAAATGAGATTTCTGTTTTAAGTATAAAATATGGGAATAAAGATGTAACAAGAATTCAATGGAAAAAAACAATAGAAAAAAGAATACATGTCTTTTCTGGAGAACATATACATTATCATTCAGAAAAAAATGCTTATTTGATAAAGTCAGTACTGATGGGAAAATAGCATACTTAGCAAGTCTATTTTTGTTGTTAACAGTACTTAAGAAATAATTATTGTCAATAATTGTTTTTCATTTATATGGGATTCTAGAGTAAACTCAGTAAAAACAGGAGTTTTGTATGTAAAAAAGAAGAAGCAGGTTTAGTGTTAACTAACCCAGTGGTATATGCTATTTCATTAAATTTGTACAAAGTGTAAAAATAGATAAGTGAAAAAGATGAGAGATTAGTAGTAAAATTGTTTAAATATAACTATAATGCACTTAAAGGTATGGTAAAAAAGAATAAAAGAGAAAAAGAGTGTATAAATATTTCTGTGGAAAATAAAATTTGATGATATAGAAAAAGAAAGAAAAGCATGGTATAAATATGTAATGATGAAACATTACTATGTAAAACCATGGGGAAATCTAACAGGCGAAAAAATTAAAGCTATAAAAATAAGCAAATGGTATACTTAGAACATAGATGTCAAGATTTTTTGTGGAGACTTATAATAGTTAAATTACCAGCAAAATGAAATATGACATATAAAAAGAAAAGTGATAGAATATATGTATATTGTCAAGAAGAAGAAATGACAGAATATGTGTTTTTGAAATGTTAAAATAAAAAGGTTATGGGGAAAGAAGATTTTTTTTGAAGATATAAAGAAGTGGATAAAATAAACATTGATATGATTACATTTGGATATCATAAGAGCAGAATTAAAAATCTGCTAAAAGAATAGATGATAAGTTATTTTATGTCATATGGGTTATATGAAATAAAAGAATAAATGAAATTATGTTTAATAGTAAATGGATTTTTAGCAACAATATTAAGTAAAATTAGATGGTGTTTATAGAAAAAGGAATGGGGGTATAATAGGGATGACAGTTTAGTATGATTGCAATGAAAGTTATGAATATGTGTAAATATACTTGCATATCTGTATATTTGTATATTTGTAAATATTTGTAAATCTGTAACTATGTCATAGATAAGAGTTCTTCTGTTGTATATAGATGAAGGATCCCTACACTTTTTGATAGTTGTCAAGGGATCTTTTACATGTACCTGAGATACCAACTACTGAAGCACATGGGACATTTGTTTTATGTCTCTTCTGAAGGATGATACACTCAGGAGTTCAGCATCCCTATTTTGCTTCAGTGCAGTGCCAGCACTCCTACTACTGGATGTGGGAAAATAACACACACACACACAGCCTTCTACACCAAAGGCAAGTGTGCTGTCTGTTGCACTACAAAGACTGATATGTTAATATCTACTTGATCATAGTAACAGGTCAATGTCTCATCCAACAGATAGCACCTCAGGGCAGTGCCACTAATGAGACATGATCCCTCACCCCATGTGTGGATAAACACTGTTACGTGACAATATGAAATAAAGTGCCTGATATGGGCATACAACCTACAGCTTTCAGATCCTCTAGCCTGAGAGTTTGCTACATACTCTACTATCTTACTGACTCTTAAACAGACCAAGTTTATACCGTCAGCCTTAGTGTCATGAGGACTACATTCTATGAGGCTACAGATTTCCCACCTGACACTCATCTTCTTATTAAACCTGGGGCACTTGACCTGCATGCAGATGGCTTATTTGTCTGCTGTTGCTGTAGCATGCATATACAAATCTATAGTTCAAGTTACATTTAACATAATTAGATTTATAAAAAAAGATAGTAAAACCCCACAAGATTTCATTTTCTGACTCCCAGCCTTAAAAATATCATTAGCATTTGACCTCCTAGAGTCTTTTCTCACAGGGGCTACTAATTTAGTTCAGATCCGAGGACAGGACCTCATAGCACCACCTCCAAAAAACTAGGTATATAATCTAAAGCTAGTCCTATCTCAAACTTACAGGTGAATGTAGTAGTTCTTATCTGTAGCAGATATGCTGTAATTTATCTCTAACAGCTCTTGCTCATGGTGTTTACAGGGTATTTCTGGGAACTATGCCAAAGGATGCTTATGAAGTGGCTGTCCTAATCTGCCACATGATGTGGTAAAGGATCGCGAGTAGGTTGTACTA
Source organism: Protopterus annectens (assembly GCF_019279795.1). NCBI lineage: Eukaryota > Metazoa > Chordata > Ceratodontiformes > Protopteridae > Protopterus > Protopterus annectens. The sequence continues at coordinate 682,376,968 of NC_056730.1, forward strand.
CATTTTGGCAGCCCTTTATTTAATTGTAGCTCTGATTCATGCATAAAGCCTATATTGGATCTTAGAATCTGGTTATTTTTATGTCTGTAAAATGCACACATTGAGTGCCTTAATATAGAAATGCAGATCAAACCACACAAATTGAAGCATATAAAACTGAATGGATGGAATGATTAGACAGAATAACAACATATTTTAGAGGAAGTGCTCAGGAGCGAAGGTTGCGAAGAAAAGAGGTATAGCTCAGTAACAGTGAAAAACAGGTTTCATTGAAAGAGAGGTAAATACATAGCATATAATTTTTACAGAATCTGTAGATTCATAAATAAATGCCAAAATCAGTAATGACAGAAACATAAAAATACTTAGGATGAGTTTACCATGTTAGATAAGTCAGCTATGGTCATTGATTGCCAGTCATAATCTACATATTTTTTGGGGCTACACTAAAATGGATAAGCTGCATAGCAATTATTATAGTACCTGATATATTCGACATAATTGAAGTAAGCATTCTTTAGTATCTTAACTGAACTCATACATAATCACAGCTCTTTATAAAGTCATCACCTAAGCACTACTGCAAACTTTTAATCTAGCTAGGGTGATTTGTAGTGTTTCTGCCTAGTTAAATCTTTACAACAATCCATGGGCCTATACTCTTGCTTAGAAAAGTCTCAGTCACAACTAAACAATCATGATTCACTTTTTATGGCTAACTAATTCTCCAAATTTCATTTAATGGACAGTGCCATAACAACACAGCCTCATACAAAACTTTAATAAGATTGTATCCAACCTACCTCCTTTCAAATATTATTCACAATACATAACATAATGAGGGCTAGTATGTTTAATCTGATAAAAGAAGAAAGGAATGCCTCCAGTAGTAAGCACTTACATGGGCTGCTATTGCTAGCAATAGTCCTTTCTAATTCATTGACAGGGCCAACTCAGGGATCCTACATGGTATGTAGGATCACCACAGTGGGCTGTGTTTTTGGCTGAGCAACATGCTAAGCAGGCTTACTGGAGGAGTGACTTATGCTAATTGTCCATGATCTCTCCATCTGAAATGTTTGCAGTAAGGTGTTTTTAAATAGCAAACCAATTCAAGGAAGTTCCTGACTGAGTACATTGGCTTGGCTAAAGGTTTAATTTCACCTATTCCTTTTAATAGGTGAGATCATATTAGCAGTAAGTGCTGAGGAGTTTAATGGACAGGTAGTTGTGGGGTTTTGTGTGCATATGTTTGGCTGCAAATGTATGCGTGTATGCAGAGGGATGAGTGGTCTCAGATGAGTGCAACTGAATTTGTGTGTGTGTGTGTGTGTGTGTGTGTGTGTGTGTGTGTGTGTGAGCATGACTGTTTGTCTGCCTGGGTACTTATAGTATGGAAGTCAGTTAGGCATAGAAAGGGTAGGTTTTGTGTGTGTCTGGGTGAGGGTATCCTAGACTGCCATCGGGTAAGAAGACTGTGGATTTGTGTGTGTGTGTGTGTGTGTGTGTGTGTGTGTGTGTGTGTGTGTGTGTGTTTCCTGGGGGGGCATACCTCTAAACTCCCATGAACTATTAAGCAAATCCCTGCAAAAGTGGGGTGACACTACTCACCAGGAAATTCAAAAGATTACCCTAAATGAGTTAAAAAGTTAATAAAACAATGGGGGGGGGTTGAAGCATGAAATGCATATGGGAAGGGAATACTAGACACCAGGGATTTGAAATATTAACCTGTGTTATCTAAGAAATCTATAGAACAACGGGTTTTGCAGCACATAAGACTTGTGGGGCAACAATAGACACCGTTGAGAAGACTCATTAAAGATTACCCTAACTCACTTAGTAAAGCTAGGACTGGGGAATAAAGCTTCAAACCCTGTGGTCTTGGTACAGAGCTTTCATCCTCAGTGTGACACCCCTGCACTGTCCCAGTAATTAAGGAGATTCAGTCCTCAACAGTGGGGGATGTACACAATGGGTGGATGACAAGTACACACACAGAAAAATACAATTTCCCTTAAGAGCACACAGAGACCACAGTCAGTCTGGGTCTGGGTTTCACACTTTTTCTCCAGATCCCCAATAAGACTCCTCACTGACACAGCTATAGGGTTGAGATCTCAGCTGAGTGGCCAAGCCAAAACCTCCAGCACCCTCTCTGTCCAACCATTGCTTCATGTCCCTGCCCAAGTAACTGACACACACACACACACACACACACACACACACACACACACACACACACACACACACACACACACACACACAAGCACACACACTCCTGGGAAAGGCTGGCACAAGTTTACTAGTGATGCCCCCTTCTGCCCAGACTATAAGGTAGTTTCCACTGTCACTAGCTACTCTTATCTGCTACTTTTAAGGTCCTTAACAAAGGGTGTCCAATCCTACTGTGTAATGTTACTATTAATCCAAATGCAGTCTGACCAAGAGCAAAGCTGTTTAGGAGTGGCCTGTACAGTGTCACCAAATATACATGCAAGTACTCTAAGAACTTAAATAAGTCTCACAGATATCAGCCTCAAATTTAGGTTTAAATATATTTAATAATAAATAATGAAAGAATAAGACAATACTAAATATGTATTCACAGTGACTTCAGAGTTCAAAATCACAGGGAATATTTAAGACAATATTACAAGATAGTCTCAAATAAATACAGAAAACATTTACACTAATCTTTACTATATTCCTAACTATATCTAAAAGAGTTACTATGCCCTAAAAAACTTACTTACAGCAAGGCAAGTGCAGAAGGTGGTAATCAATGGATCTTCTTGTTAGGTCAAATACAAAATACAAAATGCCCAGTCTCTTTCTGAGAGAGTTTTTAAATTAATAATTACATATTACTGTTGGGTTAACTTGGATGACATCACGTTTTGTCACCTGACTTTAGTTCCCAGGCTACCCACATTGTCAGAAAGTACAAGCATTTTTAGCATCTCTATGAAAAATACATATCTCTCAGGTGTTTGCAGATCCTGGAAGTCATAAATCAATAAAACACTTCCGCATCTCAAACCTAGTAATTACATCTCTTCCAAGACACTACAAAAATTCTATTTCTAGACATTGTGTCTGCTACACTGAAACTGAGAGATAACTTTTATAGCACAATCACAATTTAATTTCAACTTATTTTCTTGAAGTTTTGCAAGTTAACCTTTTATGTCCCAGTTTCTACTGTTAAAACATATACAGTTACACAATTACAATAGTTTATATACATTTCTATTCTAAGCCAGTAGGTTACACTGTGGACACATCCTTGGAGCTCAGTACTGTACAAACCTTGTCCAACACACACGTCTGTACCAGTAGTTTAATATACACATAACATATAGTTCTAATATATTTGGCAACACAAGCAATTGCATCATGCTGGTATTCACAAATGACAGATAAGTACCTATTTACAAAATTACAGATAGCTGGGCAGACAGTGTCGCCTTTTGTTACATTTCTACATAAATCATATATTTACAAATGACATATAATTATTTACAGAATTCCAGCTAGCTGGGCTGGCAGTATTTCCCTTGTGTCACACTCAGTACTAAGATCAGACACCAGGGGTACTCTTTAAATATTACCATAAGTTACTTAAAAAATTAAAAGAACAATGGGTTGAAAAGAATCAAACCCTGTATCCTTGGAACATAATGCACATCACTAACAAGTCCTCTGTGCTAAATTAGGAATTAATACAAATTAGGTATTGGATAAGATGTATTTTTTTAACAGTAAGTATAAAACTGTCATGTCTGATATCATTGACTGACTTTAATGGTCCATCAGTCTGCAGGGACAGAGCAGGGCAGGTATAAAGCAAAATCAGGAATATTGTATAAAATTAGGGACAACTGAGAGGGATAGAGAGGTATTTTAGGTAGGAAGTCTGTCATACCTCTAAACAGCTCTGCTCAAGATTTCTGGACAAAACCAGGAGGGACATTAGATGACAGCAATGGCAATTTTTAAACATTCATCAGAGTCACTTAAAAAGTAAAGAGAGATCAGGTATAGCATCACAATACACAACAATTAGAAGAATAAACTCTAATGTCTACCATTATTGATTGACTTGTAATCATCCATGATTTATGAAGAGCATGGAAAAAAAATAACACGATACTGCAAGAATGTTCTGTAAACTAAGGGACAGGTAAGAGGCATTTTTTGTGTGTGCCCATGTGTGTGTGTGTGTGTGTGTGTGTGTGTGTGTGTGTGTGTGCACATGCACGTGTATGTGTTTATCTTTGGATGTGTGCATGTATGTGGGAGAATGACTGATGGGGGTGCTGTGCTAATGCAATATAAGAGTCACCAGAGGTGACTACCACAGGAAGGTGATGATTAGCACTAATGGCAACAATGTGCAATACAGAGAACTGCAAATTAGCATATAATGATGTCTTTCCTCATTGCAGCTGGTTTGTCTCTGAAGCTCATTTTCCAGGATCACAGAAACAACCTGTGGTAGGATTCTTTATTAATCCCTGTGAATATAGGTTCATAGACAGGTACTAGGCTATTGGCCCTAGGGCCTATATAAGCCTAGCCAAACGGTACCCTGGCTATTGCCACCCAAGAAAATTATTTTCCTCTGCCCCAGTCAAGCAGAGCCACAGAAGTGATCCCCGAGGTGAATTTCCTATCTCCCATCCAGTCATCAAGATTTTTCTTGAAGAGCGCTAATGAGGAGCTTTGTTTGATATAGATAGGTAGTTTGTTCCAGAGTATGGGAAGTCTCTCGGACAGGAATCTATCCCTCCAGCATGTTCTGTTTATTGTGGTGACAAGGTTTAGGTCCCTAGAGCGTGTAGCTCAGAGGGATGGGGATTTCTTTAAGTGGAGCATGTCCAACAGCTCTGGGTTTGACATAGCTTTGTATGTTAGGCAGAGATCACCTCTAAGTAGGCGATATGCAACAGCTGGAGTTTTTTGAGACGGTCTGTGTAGGGCATCTGTTTGAGGCCAGTAATCCTCTTTTTGAGGTATTTCTGTGGCCTTTCTAGTTGTTGTAGATGTCTTGTGTGGTACTTACCAAAAGGGGCGTTGTACTCTATAATGGGTCTAATGAGTGAGTAGAGGGGAACAATGACCTCTTTTTTATTGGGTGAAAAACCTTTTGTGATGAGGTATGCCACGTAGAAAGATTTCCTGACTACTGTGGCGATGCGATTATCAAAGGAGAGACTACTGTCCACCTGTGTCCGAAGGTCTCTTATCACACTTTCAGTGTTAAGTAGACTACCGCCTATGTGGTAGTTCATGGGTAAAGAGTTTTTACCAAAAGGGATGACGATGCACTTTTTGGCATTGAGGTTGAGGACATGGCTTTGACACCAGGCATCTGTCTCAGTGAGGCCCTTTTGTAGGATGTTCACATCGTTATGAGTTTTGATTATGGCTTCTAGTTTGCATTCATCTGCGAACTTTCTTAACCAAAGACCTTCTGTGTTAGCCTGTACTTCAGAGAAGTAGATACCAAACAGGTGAGGACCCAGGACTGAACCCTGTGGTACTCCACTTGTCACTGGTCTGAAGTTGAATTTAGAGAATGCTACTTTCACAGTGAGGGTTTTGTCAGTGAGCCAGTTGGCAACCCATCTTGTGACATAGGGATTTATACCTAATATAGTGAGTTCATCTATAATTCCAGAGTGGGGGATGGTGTTGAAAGCCTTGGCGAGATCTAGATAGGCTGTGTGAACCACCTTACCCTTGTCTACAGCTTTGGTGACCGCTTCAAAGAAGTCTATCAGGTTTAGGAGACACGATCTGTCTTTTACAAACCCGAACTGGGTAGGGTCCAGAGTTTGGAGATTACCAATGTCATTGTTTATAAGTTCCATGATGATACATTCCATAGCCTTGCAGACCAGGCTCTTCAGGCTAATAGGGCAGTAGTTCCTGGGGTCTGTGGTAGCTCTCCCTTTGTAGATTGGGATAACTGTTGCTGTGCGCCATTCAGTGGGCACAAAGCCTGAGGTGAGGCTATGATTGAACATGGTACTTAGGTGGGGTGCCAGTTCGTTCTGTAGTTCATGTAGAACGCAGCCTGGAATGTTGACAGGTCCCATGGCTTTGGAGAGTGTGTTTTTACCTGTGCAGCCATGATTACAGGAACTTTGCATTCTTCCGGTATAGAGAACGGCCCTTTAGGGCGTGAGAGAGGGGTAAAGTTAGCACTGAACCTATCTGCCAGGATGTTAGCAATATCAGTTAGTTCTGTATATTTAGTGCCATTGTGCTGTAACTCAGAGCAGACCTGAGTGTTGCCATTGAGATTCTTGACATAGCTATAGAATGCTTTGTGGTTGTTTTTAGAATCAGTGGCAATTTTGTTTTCGTAACAAGTTTTGGAGGATTTTATGAGGTATCTCAGCTTCTTTCTGAGGCTGACCACAGAGTTCCTCCAGTGATGGGATTTTACTCTTTTTTTGCAACAGTTTCTTTCTTCTGTTGTAGAGTTTGTTTATGGCAGGGGACCACCAGATTGCCTTCCTTTTTTTTGGAGGATAGCATCTTGGTTCTGTTAGGGATTGCATGATCCATGAACTCATGTAAGTGCTTATAAAGTGCATTTGTATAGGATTCGGCAGTCATACCTCTATTGTCCATCAGCATGGGTGTTGTGAAGTCTGCCACTTCTGTCTTAAGAAGCATGAAGTTGGCTTTGGAGAAATCTTTTACAGTGGTTTCCCTAATCGGGGTGGAAGTGAGATGTGGATGTCTAGGGTGATTAGCTTGTGGTCGGATCTGACAAATGAGGAACTGACCTCTGGTGTGGAACACCTGTTGCCCATGTTGGTAATAATGAGGTCTAGGATATTGCTGCCCCTGGTGGGGGTGCGGATAAGTTGATCCAAGGCGTTGGAATTTATGAATTCCAGAAAACGTTGAGCACAACAGTTGGTACATGAGTAGTTTTCCCAGTTAATGTTGGGTAGTTGAAATCGCGCATTATTAGGGTGTTAGGTTGTACCCTAATACTTTCCAGTGTATCAAGAAATGAGGAGTGGGAATCCTGGGGCATGGTGGGGGATCTGTAGCAAGCTACAATTTGGATTGCAGTCTTGCCCAGAGTTAGTTGCACTTGTATAATCTCAGATGCATTATGCTGAGCAATTAACCTGGAGGTGTGGATATCCTTAATGAATATGGACACGCCTCTGCCTTTAGTGTTTCGGTCCAGGTTAGGTGGTCGAAAGGTGTGGTATGAATTATAGCTTGGTAATGCAGGGGTTCTCTCTGCAGCCTTGAACCAGGTCTCTGTCACTGCACAGATGTTGATGTTCTCCATTTTAAGGAGTATCTGGAGTGAGTGCATTTTGAGGTTTAGACTTCTAACATTAAGTAGCATTACCCTCAGATTTTGCATGCTTGTACCTGTTACAGGGGTGAATTTGTCATTTGAACCTTGCCTAAAAAAGGCACTATAGGGGTAGCAAGAGCTTTAGCCAATATCTGGAATCCCAAGGGTGACAGGTGCAGACCATCTCTGGCAAACCATCGTTGTTTGTCGATCATGTCATCCCAGGCAGACAGATACTGGATCCCCTTAGAATGACACCAGAAGCTTAGCCAATTGTTGAAGTCAATCATTTTGTCCTTGTACTGTGGTATCATTCTGGGTGATGGCAGGATGCTACTCAGGGCTAAGGTCGTACCAGCCTGGGCTACAAGATCGGAGAGCTCCTCCATGTCTTTTTTCATGTAGTCCAGGGTGGTACGTCTCAGGTCATTCACACCAACATGGACAATGACAGAGTCATATTTGTACTTGTTGTGGAGGGACCTGAGTGCATGCATTATGTGGTGGATCCTGGCACCTAACAGGCAGTTGACAGTAACTTTCTCCTTATTTAGCCTCGTGAGTGGAACATCAGTGTACCTGACTATAGAGTCACCTACGACTAGAGTGTTGGGTACGTTGTTATGCTTTATGGGCTGTGGTTGAATAGCACACTGAGTTTGTGGGCTATGTGTCATTTGGGTTGTGTTGGGGGGTGCAGGTTCCTTGCATTTCTGCTTTGGAGGTCCCTGTTGCTTGGGTAGATTTTTATTGAGAGCCTCTGCGAATGTAGGTGTGTGTTTTGTGTTTCTATGTGTGTGTTTTGGTGGTGTAGGTTTTGAGGGACTATGTGATGAGTGTGGTGTGGTTCAAGTGTTTACCTGCTCCTCTTGACTGTCTTGTCCATTCTTGGGTGAAGAGAGCTTTGCTTCCAGTTTGGCTATATAAGTGCATATTTCACAGGTTGTAGTGTTGGGTGGTAAGATGACAGGGTTGTCTGTGTACATGAGGCAATTGCTGCATTGCCCCAAGATGCCCATATTCATAAGGTAGACAGGAGAAAACACCGGTAGCTGACCCTTAGACATGCCTGGAGACGTGCTTATTTATTAAGTACTAAAAACTGTTTTCCTCTAGACATGTGAGGAAAGTTGAGTGCTGTAGTAATTTGCAGCTTATTTAGTGCTTACAATAAGTTCTGAACAAGTGCTGAGCTCAAAGAAACAGATTCATTTAATGATGTCTCTGACACCTTTTTATACCTTTTTAAATTCCATTCCAGTCATCTTTGTCAGATGTGCCTTATGTTCATTGTTCACAACACCTATTAACTAAGTTATGACAGTGGTAAATATGTATTATTATTGCAAGACGTTCTGCAAAGGAAAAAAAAAACAACTCTTGTGTTTGCCCAGCGGTGAATGCTCTTCCATATCCACTCCTGCATGAACCCATTTTGCAGTTGCTTAGTATAGTCAGCGATGTATTGTGAGCCATTTGTATATAAAATGCTTTAGTTTGGTGCTGTCATTTAGCATCATAGGAATTATTTTGATAAATTTTCTGCATTTCATTCATCAGACATTCTATAAGTCAACAGTTGCCACAGCCACCCACAGATCGCATTGTCAACATATAATTATTTACCTTTTTGCTGATAAGTATAACAAAGTCAGTGGGTATATGAATTGAGAATGAGCAGAAAGTTATGATATGTTTCTTACATGGTGTACAAGTGAAGAATTGCCATAGTGATTGCATAGCAACTGCACAGCCTTCACATGTACAGATAATGCATAATTATTTATAATATGCCCAAACAAAAACTGGTTACTGTTACTTCAAAAGATACGAGTAGAGTATTTGTATTCATATCTTGGGTAAGTGAACATTTGTTAGTATAACATCACCGCTATATGAACACAATTTAGTTGCTGCCATTCTTCTTTATATGCACAAACATGCTTTATACAGCTATGAATTGTATCTATTATGAATATTGAATGGATAAAATCGTGGTCAGTATAGTGTAATATGGTCACATTTGTGTGCAAAATATTAATCTTATGCATCTTGGAAACCTCCTTCCTTCAATTTGCTGGAGTTTTCATGTGTGTGTGTGTGTGTGTGTGTGTGTGTGTGTGTGTGTGTGTGTGTGTGTGTGTGTGTGTGTGCGTATGTGCGTGTGTGAGTTGGGAGGTCATGTTTTGTATATTATCTGGTTAAATAACTGTATGTGACAGACTATGCAGGCAAGACTGAAGATGCTTGTCATTCTATCCTGCAAGAAATACTACCATATTTTTCCAAAAAAATAGAATAAAAAGACATTGTTGTGATGGTGTGAAGAGATTGCTTTTCTAAACATCAGGATGTTGTCTTTAGATAACATTAATGATGAACTGAGTAATACTAATGAGTTAAACTCTTCAGAGATTTTGATCTGTATTGCCGTAAGAGTGATAAGGCAGGTCCAGGAGGAAAACAGTTTCACATGTTTATTGTTATGAATGTTAACTATCTGCAGCTGTGAAAGTATAGACATTTACACTGGTCATGGGTTTGTTTTAATAAACTTTCTCAGTCTCTGTGAGTAAACAGGCAAATTGAATTCATACTGAAATCTCAGGGGAAAATGCAAGTCACTATGCATGTCCTTGGAGACAAAACTGAAATGAACTTTGGAAATGAGCCATATCCTTGTAAGATGTCATGAAAAAGTAACCAGGAAAATGGAATACTCCATCTTTGTAAACAGATACCATTGGAATTACAATGTTGTTTTAAGTAAAATGCATTATCATACAGAGAGGCCACCAGTTGTCATTTCATTGCCATTGTCTGCAACTTATTTATATGAATTACCATTTATGTAGCCAATTGTTAGAAAATAAGTCCACATAAAGAAAAGGAAATAGACTGGAGGGAAGTCTTGAATGTATGCAGACATTCAAACCTGCAAATTAAGAAGAATCATATTTTCTGCTCTGCAGACTGCAACATTTTATTCACAATAGTTGGACATGACTGTTAAAAGATGGGCCTGAGTTTGGCTGGTCAGTTGTTGTGAAAAGACAAGAAAGGTTCACAGTAGGGAAACTAGGAAAAAATGGGAAGCTAGCATGAAGAGAAAGCAATAAGCTAGCACGAAGAGAAAAAGCTAGCATGAAGAGAAAACAATAAGCTAGCATGAGGAGGGCAATAATCTAGCATTTCTGTTCAAAGATGATTGTTGAAACCCATCTGTTGTGTTAAATAAAGTTCTGGATATGAAACTTCCATGAAGATAAATGTTGGAATTCATAGAGGAGTTATCTAGGCATATTTGTACTGTTCTCAACAAAGTACACCATGTTTCTGACTGACAGGCCTTAGTTCCACCAGTCTGTAAGATCTTGCACAGCACAATATGCAGCACCTACAGATGAGTGTATAACAAAAAAAAAAAAAATCAGAGCAGCAGCTTCCAGGTATGTTTTCAGTTGTCGCAGTTTGGGTTTAGCAGTGATTTATTGCTGTTTCTGCTGCTTGTGTTGACTGGGATGCAAGTCCTCATAGACCTAGGGCTTGTATGTACTGTGATGCCTCACTTACCATGCAGTCACTGATGACCAGATAGTGGACCACAGCACAATGGATAGGGATATTAGCTAGAGCTCATTTGATGCATTTCATCCACATTTTTCAATTAAGGCTTGGGCAACATTTGCAAGCAAACAATTATTTGCCTCCCTGATATGGGTTTTAAAAACAGAATATAAGCAAGGGAAGTATTTTTAGGTTCTTTATTTGTGTCTCCACATTTTTTTAGCCATTTCGATCTGTCTTCTCCAGTGTCTGTTCTGTATTTACAATGTGGTAGTACTTTGGTTTCCTATTTTGAGAAATCTGAAAGCCTGAAGTTTTGGTGCTGCCTCAGATTGTGTGTATCTGAGAGTTTACATACTGCTGATCCAGAAAAAAAAAATGTTAACACTTGAGTTTCAGATTTCTCTGTGTAGCCTGATCTGATCTTTCAATAAGGCCTGGGCTACATTTAGGTTCATACGTCTATAGGTGTTTACTAGGATACAACCAAAAGGGCCCTTTTAAGGCTAGCCATGCATGCCAAATGTATGACAAATTCTGGTCCCCTTGATAAGTGTGAGCAGGTACATGGGAGATAAAACATTTGGAAACAGGGGCCTGGGAGATGAACCATGTACAGGTTGCATATGTCCATTAGAGACATAGGTGCCAAGCCATGGATGTTCCCCAACCAATTGTCCAAGTTACACTTGAATTGGGTTAGGGAGGAACTCTGCTTCACATGGATGGGGGCCCTGTTCCAGAGACGGGGTAGTCTCTGGGATACATCCATGTCTCTCCAGTGGGTCCTATTTATATCACATGCACTGTTTAAGTCTTGCAAGCAAACAAATATTTGCCTCCCTGATGGAGTTTTAAAAACAGAAAAATAAGCAAGGGAAGTCATTTTATTTTCTTGCTTTGTGTCCACATTGATGTTTTTAGCCATTTAAATCTGTCTTTTGTAGTGTCTGTTCTGTTTTTGCAATTTAGTCACTGCTTTGATTTCCTGTTTTGAGAAATCTGTAGGACTGAAGTTTTTCCCATTTCCCACCCATCCAACCACCTGATTCCTGTTGTACAATTTAAAGTTAGTGGCTTTTGAGTTGTTCTGTCCCACTGTAAATTTAGATTTAGAAGCCCCATCTCATCTACTCTTTCTACTGGACACTAAAAAATCAAACTAGGAGGGCCTCCTTAGACTCTGACAGCCTGTGTTAGCCTCTGCTTCATATCAATCTACTCAGTTAATGCACACTGCAAAACTCAGCATTTTATTCCCTTCTTTCCAGCTTACATTTGAAATGTGTAACACCTGGGACTAGACTACGGCTCACTGGAGAGCTTGGGAACTGCTTTTAAAGAATCAGCTTTGGATTGGTGCTTCTGTTTTGCTCCAGGTGAGAGAAGGAGCAGAGAAGCAGAAGGTCATTGCATTATTTCTGAAGATGTCTGCCGTATTTCAAATTTTTATTACATTTTTCTGCATTTTTTCCAATATAAAACATATTAGCTATTCTTTGGTCTAGATGCTGCTAGTGTGCTTTGAAATCACCTTTATTGCATTTGGTTTACTGCACTTCATCATTTAACTGATTGCTACCATTTTACTGCATTTAAAGAGCATTTAAAGTATTTAAGGTGAAAAACTTACCCAACTTCTCTCTGTGTTACTTTTTAAACTGTTTACATTTACATTGCCTTGCTGTAGAGTGATCTAACCAGGGAATAAGTTATCTTGTTGTTGCATTGCACTTGAGGGTTCCTTTTTGTCATGTTTTTACATTGAGGACCAGATCATCCATCTTGTGTCAGAATATGATTGCCAGGTCTTTCTGAGCCGGGAAGCACTCCAGAAGAGCTCACTTTTCATTTCAGTTTCTTTTCTGTTGCCAAAGTGTTGCTGTGGCTCTGTGGTCTTTTCCACAGACCTCCTCAAAGCTTGACATCCTTGACTGTGATCAAGAAGTGTTTCCACTGTAACCAGTACCATCATACCTCTCAACCTCTTAGAGCAAAAAATCTGGACAAAGCCTAAAATTATGGGGGGACAAATAGAGACAGATTTTAAATGTTGCTCTTACAAACTTAGAAAGTTGAGAGAATAATAGGTTTTGCTCAACTCAAATGTTTGTCTTTATTTAATGACTTTAATCCTCAGCTATTTGCCAGAAAAGTACAGATTTTAGGAGGAACACACCAAAAATTTGAGGCAATAATCTGGACATTCTGCGAAAATCTGTACAGTTGGGAAGTATGAGTGCCATCCAGGCAAAGACAAGTTATTGTATTTGGTTTCCTGCACATGCAATTCATTATTTAATTGATTGCTACTGTTTTACTGTATTTAAAAATGCATTTAAAGTTCTTTTGCTGAAAATCACCTGTCTTCTCTAGGTACTGCTTCTAAACTGTTTGATTTTAAATTGCCTTGTAGGGAGATCTTGCCAGGGAATACGTTGTTTTGCTGTTGTTGTACTTGGTTCCTTTTCGCTGTATTTTTACATTAGGAGGACCAGATCATCCATCTTGAGGCAGAAGGTGTTTGCCTGCTCTTTCTAAGTTGGGAAGCACTCCAGAAGAGTTCAAAATGTAGTTGTTTACTGGCCAGAATGCTCAGGAGTTAGAATTCAGTTTGTTTTCTGTTGCTATAAATTAGGTGTGTTTGTGTGGAGTTGCTCACTGTGCACCAGCAGTTGGCATGCCCTGTACAGGCGCAAATGCTTGGACTGTAAAGTTTTCCTATATAACTAGTATTAGGAGTGTAGCCTGTAACTTATAGGTTCATAGGATCATAGGAGATTATTGGCTAATGGCTTATGAGCCCTTACAGACCTAGTCAATATAACCTGATTTTACTCAATATATGGCCTCTAGGGGCAAAAGGATGGCATGAATTTGTGTCTGTGTCTTGAGAATCTTACAGATTGACCCTGTCCATAAGGAACATAGGCACTACCCCATGTGTGAATTTGAGATTTCCCATCCACTGATCCAAAATGTGTTTGAAGGGGACCAGGGAATGGCTCTACTTAATGTGAACAGGACGCCTGTTCCAAAGAAGGGGTGATTTCCTAAACACATAGCTGTCTCTCTAGCATGTTTTGTTTTTGTCACTGACTAAGTTTAGATCCCTACATCAGGTGCTCCTCATGCTGTGTGAAGTGCAGATGTGTAACAGCTCCATCAGAGCTGGATTTATGAGTGCCTTGTAGGTCAGGCATATGTCACCCCTTAATAGTCAGTAGGAGATACAGTAAAGGGATGGGGGTTTTAGTCTCTCCATATAAACATGTTGTTTGCACCTGGTAATTTCTTTGCAAGCAACATCTAAGGTCACTCCATCTGCTGTAAGTGTATACTAAAGTGCCTAGTCAAGTACATGCCAAATGGCACATTGTACTCAATTATTGGTCTAATGAGGGATGAGTACAACAGGACTATAAATTCATTGGATTTTGATGCCATACATTTACTTATAAGTTGTGCCAAATAAAAGGAATTCCTTGCCACTCTGGTCATATGGCAGCCAAAGTTCAAGCTACCATCTATCTGTGTATCTAGATCTCTCACCTCTGAATCTACTCTTAGGGTGTGCTATTGATGTTGTAATTTGCGGGAGTATTTGACTTCCCAAAAGATATGACAATGCAGTTTTGCACATTTAGGCCATGGTTCTGGCACCAGTCATTTGTCTGATCTAGACTCTCCTGAAGGATATCTACATCATTGGGGCATTCAGTGATTGCTCTCAGTTTGCAGTCATCAGCAAACTTTATCATCCTGAGGCCTTCCGCATTAGCCTTGACTTCAGAAAATTGTATTCCAAACAGGAGTGGTCCCAGCACTGAGCCCTATGGCAGACCACTAGTAACTGGCCTCTTGCTGGATCTGGATTCACCCACTTTAACCACATGTGTCCTGTCCATGAAGTAATTGGCCATCCACCTGGTGATGTAGGGATTTATGCCCAGTTTTATGCATTTATTTATAACTGAGTGGGGAATTGTGTTAAATGCTTTGGTCTGGTTGAAGTAGGTGGTATGTCCTGATTTACCTTCATCCATGGCCTTAGCGACTTTCTCAAAGAAATCCACCAGATTCCTTAGGCATGACCTGCCCTTCACAAAGCTTAATCGTGTCAAGTCCAGTGTTTGGAGGTTTCCTATGTCATTATTTATCAGGTCTATTGTTATTCTTTCCATGGTCTTATATATAAGATGAGTCAAAATTATGGGTCTGTAATTTCCTGGATCAGTAGATGATCCTCTTTATGCAGAGGGATGACTGTTGCTGTCCTCCTCTCTATCAGGACAAAGCAAGTTTGGAGCTGTGGTTAAACAGAGATCTGAATGGGCCTCATAAGTCCTGATTTAAGCAGTTTAAGAGGCAACCTGGCCTTCAGGCCCCATTGATGTTGTATTTTTAGCTTTAGAAAGCATAGTGACATCCTGTTCTTTGGGGATAAGTGGCTGTGGCGTAGTGGAGGGTATTCTTTTGGAGAACTGGGGATGATGGATAGGTAAAATTTGAGCTGAATTTGATGGTCAGCAAATTTGCTATATCTCCTAGCTGAGTATAGGTGGTGCCATCTACAACTAATTCCACACATTGTTGGGTGTTGCCCTTAGGTCTGTGGACATTATTGAAAAATGTCTTATGGTTATCCTTAGTTTTGGAGGCTATTTTTACCATAAAGTCTGCTTTTAGAGACTTGGTTAGTTCACTTGTTTAGACCAATGAGGGACTTCTTGCTCTCTTGTGCACATTCCCTCTTAATTCTCAACAGGATTTTCTTTCATTTGTTGTACAACCTATAAATACCATGGGTCCACCAGGGTGGCTTGTTTTTATGGTTTGATCTGGGTTTATTTTGGTCTGATACTGACATTTCTATGTAGACCTTTATATGGTCATACATGGCTTTTGTGCATGCTTCTGCATTGGTTTCTTTGTTTTCTGTATTTGAGGGAACTTGTTAACTAGTTTTGCTGTCCCTCAGTATGGGTAATTTACCTTAGAGAACTTCCTAATGTTTTGGGGGTTAGGTCGGGAGACTAGTTTTATCTTTATTTCAAGGGAGACTGCTTTGTGATTTGATCTTACCAGTGAGGGCATCACACTAGGGTGGGTGCAGCACTTTCCTAGTATCAAATCAAGGATATTTATTTCCCTAGTGGGCGTGCAGACTAGCTGCTCCAGGACATTTTAATCTATAAAGTCAAGAAATATTTGGGTCTGCATATTAGTGGTGATGTGTGCCTCCCAATTAATGGATGGGTAGTTAAAATCACCCATGAGTATGGTATTGGGCTGGATGATGAGAGATTCTAGTAACTTCAGGCATGATGTAAGAGTTTCCTGGTATATGGTGGGGGGGGGGGGCTGTAGCTAGCAATAATATGTTAATGGATTTAGTTGGACATGGAGTAGCTCAAGCATGTCATATTGTTTGACCAGCCTTGAGGAGTGCTTACCCATTATGTAGACAGATATACCACAGCCATTTGCTCTTCCATGTACAGCGGGTGGTCAGAACATATGAAAGACATTATAGCCATCCACCCAGAATGCTTTCTATTGCTTTCAAACATGTTTCAGTAACTGCATAGATGGCAGCACTCGCCAGGGTGAGGAGAGCTTCCAGGGAGTGCAGTTTCTTGTGAGGTATTGCATGGAGTTAAGCTTACAGTAGCTAGTTTGTGCATCCAACAGCACCAATACCATATCTTAGCATTATCTATCTCTAGTCCCTAACCCTACAGACCACCATAGGTGACCTCTGCATAACCCAATCCTCAAACCATAATAGCTTACCCTAATACAGGACCAGACAACATGAAAATGCAATTCCCAAATGTCTTCATAGCCAGTTTGGTAGAAATGGGCATCCTGAGACAATGCAGCAATTGTCTCATATTTTCAGACAGCATTTTAATCCTTAAAGAATCTAACACAGTATGTGAGAGATATAAATATACACAATTTCCTTGGAGGCAAGAATTTTGCTTACAAACAAGGTTGTCAATAGCACACACACTACATCTACCACACGCATAGACCATCTTATACTGAGACACTAAAAAGTATCAAATACCTCCTAAAACTACAAATAACCATACCTATCCTTAGCAGTCTGTAAAACACGCATCCAAAGCACCACTGAACACCACACATATGCCTACACCCTGTGGACGCCAAGAATGCAACCCATAATGCAAGGAAATACTTGGTCCAGGACTCTTGATATAGGGGCTCCATTGTTCAGCACAGAAATGCTCCACTCACAAGATTGGACAAGGAGAAGATAATGATTAGTTGCTTTTCTGGAACCAGGATCTGTCAGGTTACACATGTACTCAGATCAATGCACTATATGTACCAGTATAATTCTGTCAAAATTCATGTAGATGTAAATGATCTGAGTCATACCTCATTGGTCTATATTAAGGAAGACATTATGGATTACTTTGAATATGTGTCTCATAGAGGTATGTGCCTTGCATTGAGCAGCATTTTACCTTCACCAAGGATGA
The DNA here is from genome assembly GCF_019279795.1 of Protopterus annectens. Classification (NCBI taxonomy): domain Eukaryota; kingdom Metazoa; phylum Chordata; order Ceratodontiformes; family Protopteridae; genus Protopterus; species Protopterus annectens. The sequence goes on from NC_056730.1 coordinate 682,394,392, forward strand.
TGCCACAGTATGAACAAGGATGTGTTTCAATCTACATTAGCAGCAGCTATACCTCAAGGTTGGTTAAACAGGATGATATCCTGGAGTTCATCCACATGCAGCTCACCATAAAGTCTCTGAGGCACTTACCATCCAACCAAATACTTTATTCATGGAGACTTCAACTACCCCTCCGTAGAATGGGAAACATACATTGCCTAACTTGCAGGCACAGTATTTCCTGGACTTTATTAACACAAATTCCCTTGATTAGATAGTGCATACTACAACCAGAGGATCAAACATACTGGACCTTGTAATCACCAATATGGGAGAGAGCTGCAGCCCCCTACCCCTGTGATATGTCCTCACTGGTGAAGTCAGATAAAAAGTCAGAAAGAGCAACTCTCATAATATAAAGAGCTCATGAATTAAAATAAACAGAGGACTACTTAAATGCAACAAGGCCAATTAGGAGGACAAGATAGTGTCTCAGGTTAAAGACAACCACAAGGCCTAATACAGTTATGTCTGAAACCTTAAATGTAACACACAGCACTGTTCTGAACTGCTGGTAAATGGTACTCCTTTCACCAAGCAGAGTGACATAGCGAATCTGCTGGCTGACAAATTCAGCTGTAACTGCACCCGCCCCGCTCCACCATGCCTACACCTCCCCCTGTAAAATCCCTACTTGCATACACTCCCACACATAAAAATAGCAGGAAGCAGGTCATGGCAGCACTTGCTAAGGCCTAAAACAGCCTTGATGGGCCAAGCCAATATCCCAAGTTGCCTCCTAAATGGCTTGAAACATGACCTATCAGGACCACTTGAATCACTTTTCAACTACAGCCTCAAAGCAGACTAGGTACCATGTGACTGTAGGACTGAAAATGTTATCCCTCTTCACAAGAGTGGACTATAAACCAACCCTATAAACTACAGAACCATTAGTTTGACTATTCTAATATTGTAAAACCTTGGAATTAATTATCATGTAAATGATCAGCAATGACACTGGAAACAGACAAACACTGGACACATCTCAGTTTGGTTTTTTCAAAGGAAGGTCATGCCTGCTTAAGCTGGTAGACTTCTTTGATAGTTTCACCAACGCAATGGATGAGGGGAAACTATGCATACATACCTACACCTGGCACTGTGAGAAAATCACCAAACTATGTATAAATCCCTACATAACTCACTGGCTAGCCATCTGGCTCACAGATAAGATCCATGAAGTCAGACCTGGTGAGACCATCTCTACCAACAAGGAATATTAAATGATGATGAAACATACTAAAGAGTATCCAAATTTGAGGTTTATCGAGCATACGCCAAGATAGATTGGCAGTTGTACAGATTTTTGGTTGAGGGGATTATTACTGATGTTGAATACAAATATTTGATGGTTGACATGCCTATCATACCATCGATTTTTGGTATCCCCAAAATACATAAGAATATGGAAGAACCACCATTCAGGCCAATAGTAGCTGCCATTGGTTCAAAGACAGAGACCCTAGCTTCTTATGTAGACATTGTCTGCAAAGATTTATTAAACAAGCTTCTACACATATTAAGAGACTCTTGGCACTGTCTTGAAATTATAAGGAACACAAATTTCAATGATGAATTTTTATTTGTTACAACTGATGTTACCGATCTTTTTTCAGTTATTCCTCATAATGTAGGACTGGAATATTTTGGTAACAGTTTAGTAAAATACAGTGATGTACACATGGTAAAGAGAGAGTTGTTATTGGATTTAACTGAAATGGTGTTATTGAACAACTATATTCTGTTTGATGGAGAATTTTTCAAGCAGATCAAGGGTGTGGGAATGGGTGCCAGATGTGCACCCATTTATGCCAACCTTGTGCTAGCTGAGCAGGAAACAAATCATGTTTTTTCTTCTAACTATATGTCCAAAATTATTTTATATTTACACTTTTGGATGATATATTGATCTTCTGGAAGGGAGACAAAGATGAGATTCAGGAATTTGTTGAATATTAAGACAACGCTACAACTTTTTTAAAATTCACAAGTCAAGTGAATAGTAACTTTTGTGAGTTTTTTGACATTTTATTATACAAGAAGGATGGGGTAGTTTGTTCTAATATATTTCGTAAAAAAAACTACTCCGGCTCCTTTTTGCAATTTGATAGTTGTCACCCATTTTTCCAGAAGAAAAATATAATGAAAGGACAGATGGTCAGGCTGTCTAGACTGGTCAGTGAGGATGATAAATTTAAAACAGAAATGTTCAAATTAATTTACATGTTTAGGGACAGGGGTTATCCCTATGAGGTGCTTACAAAAATTTGTAATGAGGTGACCAGTAAGAGAAATAAAGTGTTTCAACCAATTTTAAAAGGAGGTTTGATGACACCCACTAACATTGAAGGGAATTACCCCCAAAATACAACAAGTAAAACAGATATGAAGGGGGCTATGGTTTTAAAATACAATGATACAGCACCAGGCATTAAAAAGATTATTCAAACAACCTGGGACAGTGTGTTTAGTGGAGATTTGAGAGCACTATTGAGTGGTGCATCTAATTTTACTTACAGTAGAGGTGCAAACTTAAAAAAATTATTTGAAAGAAGAAGAGTGTTAAGTAACCCTAACAGGTCTAGAATGAGTAAATGCAGATTTTGCAGTACATGCAAATATATTAACGATGGCCCTTATGTCAGTATCAACAACTATATGAGGTCACTCAAGTGCCTTGGACAATGTAATTGTAGCACGGACATGGTTGTTTACATGGTTACATGTTTGAGCTGTCCCACTTTTTACGTGGGTAAGGCCATTCGTAAATTAAGGTTTCATATATTAGAACATGTGAGAGACATAAAGAACAAAAAAGAGACAAGTGCACTTTACATACACAGTAAAAACTGTCAAAATTTTAAAAAGTTTTTGTTTTTTGTTATAGGCATAGTACCAGGAGAAGAAAAAGGTGGTGATGCAAAAACTTTATTAGAAGTTAGAGAGTGTTTATGGCAGCTTAGGTTGGATGTGACAAAATCACCATGAATAAATGAATGTATTTTAATATCAAGTATATTGAAGTACAAGGCACATTTTATTTAATGGATTAGTTATTATTTTAATACATATATTGAATTACGAAAAAATTTTAAGTATTCTTAAATATTTTTTACATTTTATCTTAATTTCTGATAACAAATGATCCCTTGAGTCATTCATTTTGATGTAATTGATGTACTTGGCACCAATTCATGAATTTTTTTGTTATGGACAAGACATTGGTTCAACATTAATTGTTTTATGACATTTTTGATATTTATAATGAAGATAATTTACTGATTAGTTGACTCTGATGAAGCCCAGTGTATTGAGTTGGGCGAAAGCGCTTAGTTGATTTTATCTGTTAATAAAGGCTGAATGGAAGAACTCACTTTGCTGGTTCGTGGAATCACATGATTACTAGTGTATTAGGGTAGTTTGGATTTTAATGTGTTGAGTGAAATAGGTAGGGTGTGTAGACAGACTATTATGTATATGAAGAGATTAGTGTGTGAGTATGAGGATAGACTGCAAGTATAGAGGTTTGTGTGTGAGTAGGTATATGCTTGCAGCAAGGGGTGTGGTTAATATGCTTAACTACTACTGGTTAGAGTACGGGTGGTTAGAAGTGTGTGCAGCTGAGTGGATTAATATGGTGAGGTCTGGGTGGTGATTGGTAGAAATGTGGGTGTGTTTGCTAGGTATAAATGTAATTGAAATGGGGGTCGGTATGAATAGGGGTAGAGTAGGGGAGGAGAGTGAGCCTGAGCGAAGCGAGGGGGAATGGAGCCAGATGGCCCAGTCCCCTTGTGCATCACTGTAAGAAGAAAAACAATCAGTAAGGTATGTTTGAAAATAGGCCCTGAATAATGGAGGCGAAAGTATATAGGAGGTGTTTTTATAGGTAATTGCAGGAGGGAGATGGAAAGGCATATAGTGTAGGTAATGTGAGCAGACAAAGAATTGTTTAAGTGACTAAGATACAGAGAGGTAATAAATTAGAGGTAAGGGGAACAGTATTGGGTGAAATGAGTCATGCCATTACCTCCATCTACATAGCCACTATGGACACATTGTTTCTACACTTGCATCCAAAAATGCAAGGATCTTTTCCATGTCTGTAGGTCAGGTTAACTCTGGTGGACCATGCCAAATGAATCTACCCCTTGCAACCTTCTGTGGCTTCTGCTTGGCACAGCTGAGCATATCAGTAAATTGACAGTGAACCTTGGTAACTCTGAGGTTGGCCATCTCATTGTATTTACTGCCCACTAGAACAGATTGCCATATATGATCCCTTAATAGTTGGCTTATATCCCACCACCTATCATTTAAATGCCATTAACATTGAGTTCTTACAGCAGAATATTATTCTCAGGACTGCTGAATTATCAAGGTTTTGTCTCCCCATCAACTGGAGACATTGTGTCCTGTATTTAAGTGTTGAAAACAAGAATATGTATTGTAAGAGCATATGTAATGGTATGTAATGAATGTAGGACTAATGTGTTTTGTTACAATACTATGGAACAATTTCCAACAGTGTAAAGCCTGTGCTATCATTGGCTGATATGGGCACGTGTAACCCCCAGACAGCATATTGTCATTATTCAGGTTTTAACACTAAGCAATGGTACCAGATAAGGTTTCTTGAAAGAAGATAGCCCATGATACTCTGCTGATATCTCATGGGACAGTCTTCTCCCATGATCTCAAGCAGGTTTAACAACTGCTCTGCTCACTAAATCATACAGGAAACCAGCAAGCATGTATGTTACAATATACACATACTCCTGTGAAACATGATACTAATGTGGCACTCTTCTGATGTTTAAGTAACACTGTGAATGAACTCTCACAATAGTAATCACAGTATTGTATGACTTGTTAAATACCAGCAACCAAACTGGTGGGACCAATGTGAACTACAGAAATTTGAACTCTTTCTGTAGACTGTCAATGGCTATGAATCAGCTTATTCCACATACACACACACACACACACAAAATGATGTCAGCAGCATGTCCATGACAATCATAATGTGTTCTGGATTCCCATATGGAGGTGCAGAAGGTTGACACATGGGGTCTATATCAGAACATTGAAGTATTAAAGCTACGAATGTTCTGATATCGACCACCATTCAGCGAACGCTAAGAATAGCGAAGCTGCAGAACAGCAAATTCTTTCCTCGGGAAAGAATTCGGTTGGCCGTTTCTGCAGCTTTGCTATTCTTAGCGATGTGGTGGAAAGTTACGGGTTGGGTTCAGGTAAGTGTGTGATTGTTTGTACATTAGGGTTAGGGGCGGGTTAAGTGAGGTAGGGTTAGGGCACGGGTTAGGTGAGTGTGCGATAGTGACAGACCTTAGGGTTAGGGTTTGGGTTAAGGTAAGTGGATAGATAGTAATGTATGTTTAGTTTAGTGTAGCGTTAGATGTAGGAATTTAAGTGTATGTGTGTGGTTGCTGTTGGTTTGATGTGCTTGTGTTGTGTGTATGTGTTTCGGAGCAGCAAATTTTTTCCATGGGAAAAAATTCGCTGTTCTGAATGTTCAATATTTTCATGTTTAGATGTTTTGGGGCTGATGAAATAGCGTTCTCTATTTTCATCTTTCGATAACGTGATATAAATGCGACACATGAATGCACACTGCACAACTAAGCAGCAGATTGTTGTGTGGAATGGAATTCGCAGTTATGCATATATGTGTAAGTTGCTGCCATTTTGCTTCTGAATGAAGAAAACACTCACAGAAGGTGTACTTCCCCAGATGCTGTCTACAAGGAAAGAAGAGAAGGGGTCCACCATAGAAGAAGTAAGAACAGTACTAAGAAAAATGAAGTCAGGCAAAGCAGCAGTCTAGGATGATGGCACAGCAGATGTTGTAAAGATGCTGAGTGAGATAGGGGAGAAAGCAGTATGGAGAGAAAGGCATATCCCAGATGACTGTAGAATTAGCATACTAGTATCAGTACGCAAGAACAAAGTGGGCATCCACAATTGTGGTCAGTATAGAAGTATCAAATTCCTGTCACACAGCATGAAATTTCTGGAGAGAGTGACTGACAAACACATTTCTCAGAGTAGTAATAAGTAAAATGGGAGGTGAGCTGTTTGGATTCAGATCAGAATGCTGCACAACTGATGCAATGTTTGCAGTGAAACAGATAACTGAGAAGAAGCTAGTACTAATCTATGAACCTATGAACCTATATGTACGCAAAAAGATAAGGGAAGATTTGTTTGAGCAGGAATTGTACAAAATATGGAGTAACTTCAGGAAATGGGTCCAAAGGGGCATTATGATCATTGATATTACCCATGCCCCCAGTGAGTAGAGAGGGGTTGGGAGGGTGCCCTAATGGTTAAGGTGTTTGCCTTATAAACATAAGGTGCAGGGTTTGAGTCTCACAAGGGATAATTGGCTAGGCTTAAAATGTCTCACAAGGGCAGCTAGCCTAGTACTAATCTATGAACCTATAAACCTATAATGAAAGTGTTTGTGATGACCCACCACTGCCAACCAATAGGTGACGTGGATATTCCACCTCTGAGCCAATAATCAAGGAGCATCAATCCTCAGCACTGGCACCTGTGGGAGGATGTTCACTGGGATGATAACAGGTACACACACAATATTTCCAGATGCAGCTCTTTGCATCAAGTGCAATTTCCCTTAAGAGAACACAGAGACCACAGTCAGTCCGGGGCTGTTTTTCCCTCTTTCTCCAGATCCCCAGTAAGATTCCCCACTGGCCCACTTATGCAACCAGCATATTTTATAATTTTTATTTTTTGCCCTAACAGATTTGTTTGTTTTTCAATTGAATTGTACATGTTATAAGTCACATTAAACATGGGAACATTTTTGAAATGGTTTATTGTGGTGTCATTTTTTTATATCATTTTTATATCACAAAAATCTGGTATTTTAACAGGGGTGTGTACACTTTTTATATCCACTATATATATATATATATATATATATATATATATATATATATAGATATGTATATATATATATATATATATATATATATATATGTGTGTGTGTGTGTATGTGTGTATATATATATATATATATATATATATATATATATATATATATATATATATATATATATATATATATATATATATATATATATATATATATATATATATATATATATATCTCTATATAGATAGATAGATATATATATAGATATATATATATGGATATACATATATAAAATGACATTCATTTGGCCAAGCAAAGACATTTTATAAGTGGGTTACTTAGTAAGTCTGTATTTTATATATTTCTATAGACTTCATATAGACTTCATAGTTACAATGCAATTCATCTGAAAGTTTTTTTCTGATATTGTTCATATGAGTACTTAAAGGAATCCATAAAAAATATCACTTAATGGGCTGACATCCTGTCTTCCCATATAGAATGGGTGGATTTGACCAATTTAGTCTAGTAATGTAAATGTCTCAGAATATCCCCAAATGGCATTAGGTTTGTGAACACTTTCTCCTCTTTATCTGGTGTTAATTAAGAATATGTAACTTGCATTAAAAGCAACTGAATAATGTACAGGTATGGTTTGCATCTCGTGAAGTTTGTTATGGATGTGGACAAAAAAAGGAGTTACAATCAGGACAAATAATGTAGCCAAGAGTGGTCAACGTTTCCTTACTCCTGCTGAATGCTAAAAAAAAAGTTGGGTTATTTAGTCATTTGCAGACAGTAGTCCACAAGCTTTCCAAATATTCTAAATTGTCATTATAAATTGATCTTGAAATCCATAATACTGTAAATCCTCAAATAAAAGAATAAGATACGTCTGAAATGCATATATAACACATTCCCTCCAATTAAGTTTTTTTTTTAGTTTGTAACTTTCAACTTCCAGTGGACTTGGCCTGAGCCTTTAAAAATGATGTTATTGCCTAAGTGTTCAAACAAATGTATGTACCTCTTGAACACTAAATGATACTATAAAATTATAAACAGGACATTATTCTGTACAAAATAACCTTTACAGTGGCTGCATTCATTCAATTCTAGTTCTTAACATGGATTTTATAAGCCATAATAAACATAATAAATATGAATGAGCGGGTTGTCAGCATGCACACCTCACCTCCGACTCTACCCAAACACGTCTTGCATACCTACATATGCAGAGGTCCTCACCAGAAACATACCTAAACACCAGAGACCTCTCAAACACAAACACAAGCAGGCTACACATAATACTTCCTCTACAGAACACAATACACGTAATAGCTCATGCACCAGTGTCTCACCTGTCAAGCCCTTAAGGCAAAACACAAAACCAAACATATTAGTCATAGGTAATTTCATTGTAAGACACACAGATGTCCGTCTCACCAGGCTGGATAAGGGAAAGGTCATGGTCAGCTGTCTGTCAGGTGCTAGGATCCTCCATGTCACACATGCACTCAAGTCTGTCAACAACAGGTACTGTTATGACTCAGTCATACTCCATGATGGTGTGAACGACTTGAGACGTACCTCTCCGGACTATATGAAGAGAGACATGACTGAACTCTCTGATTATGTTTCTCAGGCAGGTATGTCCCTAGCCTTAAGCAGCATTTTACCTTCACCTAGGATGATGCTTCACTACAAACAGAAAATGATTGACTTCGATAATTGACTTAGTTTCTGGTGTCATTCTAAGGGAATCCAGTATTTGTCAGCCTGGGATGACATGACTGACAGATCTTGATGCTTTCCCAGAGATGGTCTTCATTTGTCACCCCTGCGATTTTGGTTACTGGCTAAGGCTCTTGCCACTTCCATACTGCCTTTTTTTAGGCAGTTTCTCAAGGACAAAATTCCCGACGTAAAGACTCCATCTAAAAACAATCTCAGTGTTATACTGCTAAACGCTAGGAGTCTTAACATGAAACTGTACTCACTAGAAAGAGTTTTCACCTTGGAAGATGCAGACATTGTTTCCAGTCAAGGAGACCTGTTCAAGGCTGTGAAGAGCACCACAGCCATAGTGGGTTACACCTCATTCCACACATTCATACCACAAACTGAAGGCATGAAAGCTAAAGGAGGTGATGTATCAATATTCATTAAAAATAAATACACCTCCAGATTGGTTAAACAGTATGATTCCCTGGAGATATTTCAGGTGCAATTAACTGTTGGTAGGACAAGTATTCAAGTCATTGCCAGTTACAGGACCCCCTCCATGAATCAGGATACCCACTCTGAATATTTGAATCTACATGAGTCTATCAAGATGCATCTGAACACCATGGCTTTGGGTGACTTTAACTACCCATCCATTGACTGTGTGAATTACTCATGCTGTAACTCACTTGCCCAAAGGTTCCTTGACTTCATTAACTCCAGTGCCCTGGACCAGCTGGTTGACACCCCACAAGGGGTGCCAACATCCTGGATCTGGTGCATACCAATATGGGGGACCACTGTAGCACTCCCACTGTGAGGTCTTCCCTGGTGAGATCTGACCACAAATCAGACTCATTAGAAGTAACTATTGCACCTGACCCTCCCATAGCAGCAATTAAACTAAAAAAAACATTTCCAAAGCAGATTATAACCTCTTACTGGGTGGTATAAATAGCTTCACTGCACTCCCCCCCCAAGATGGAATTGGCAACTATGCAGAATTCTACATCAATGCTTTATACAAACACTTGTATAACTGCATTGACTCGTCCATACCTGATAGGATCAAAACAAGGTCCTCAAGGGAAAGCAAGCCTGCCTGGTGGACAACTGCCTAAATAACAGGCTTTACAACAAGTGGAAGAAATTGCAGTCTAAGATTATAGGAAGCAAGCCCTAAACTGGAATCACTCATTCCTCAGCCTAAACAAGCAAATAAGACTTCTTGTGAAGTCCTCCAAAGCAAACTATGAATCCAAATTAGCTTCCTCAGCTAAGGACAACCATAAGGCATTATTTAGTTACATCTGTAACCTAAAAGACCAAGATTTGTGCTGGACTGGTAGTTAATCATACCAAATATACTGAACCTGTGGACATAGCTAACCTGTTGGCTGACAAGTTCTGTGAAAACTTCACTCCCCTGTCCCCACTACATGTACGCCATTACATCCCTACCACCTGTCCCCTACCTTGTATCTCTAAAGAGCAGGTCATATAAGTCACTTCTAAGGTCAAAAACACAGCATCTATGGGACCTGATAACATCCCAGACTGCATCCTACATGGGCTCAAACAAGAATTAGCAACACCTCTGGGTACTCTTTTTCAATCATAGTCTAAGCACCAGCTTCATCCCAGCTGAATGGAAAACAGCCACTGTCTTTCCCTTGCACAAAGCTGGTGCTTCCACTGACCCCGGGAACTATAGTCCTATTAGCTTGACTAGCCTTATCTGTAAGGCAATGAGCGAATCATCATGGACCTTATCAAAATACATATAGGTAATCTCCAGTCACTTGACCCTACTCAGTTTGAATTTTTCAAAGGGAGATCATGCCTGTTAAACCTTGTGGACTTCTTTGGGACAGTCACCAAGTCCTAGATGAAGGGAAATGTGTGCATGTAGCCTGCCTAGACTTAACCAAGGCACTGATACTATCCCCCACTTAGGCATCATTGACAAAATCACCAAGCTAGGTATCAACCCTTATATCGATGGGTCGCCAACTGTCTCACTGATAGATCACATATAGTCAAAATAGGGGGATTCACCTCCAACAGTAGACCTGTAACAAGTGATATTCCACAGTGAAAAGTCCTGGGACCTCTACATTTTGGAATCTATTTCTCCGAGTACAAGCAAAAAATAAAGGTCTGAACATTTGTTTTAAAACTGTAATGTATTTGTGGATATTCATAATACTGTTATGTATTCTCAACTAGCTTTTCTCTCTTGGCCTCTGCTGAAAACGGGCTCTCTGCCCAGATGAACTATACTGGCAAACAAATGCAAATAAAAATAAATACATTTAATATAATAGCTGGAACTTAAACAGAAATCAGTTTGTTATGTACTGAATCTGATGGTGCTTTGCCATATTTCAAAACTGGAATGATATGAGTTATGTCACTGGTGGCATAATTGATAATCTTGAAATTGTAGATCTAAGTAAATATATAATAGAAGGTGAGCTACCTTATGATGGAACTGTTTCTAAAAATCTTTTGGAAGTATATCAGTGCCTTCTGTTTCTCTCTCTCTCTTTCATATTTTTAAAAACAGGAAATACTTTTTGGAATATAAATGATGAAAAGGTTAAATCTCAAGTCTGCTGAAGAGTTTGTCTTATCCAGTCCCTGATTTCATATTCAGTAACCTTACACTGGGTTTCTAAAATTAAAATATGCAACTAAATACCAAAAAAGTAATATGCCTTTTAAAGTTTCCTTGGTTCGAGAAGCACTCATTTGTTATACAGAATACACTGAAATTCTAAACTTGTCTGATCTAAATGTACTAAAGTAGGTAAAGATCCTATATTGTTTTATATGATGCATATTAAATTAATTATGAAACTTCTGCTCTTGTAAAAGGATTTCCTTAATTTTATGTTACTATAATTAGATTCCACCTATTTGGATATCATACTTAAATAAACTCTACATTACAAAATCAAAACATCTTATTATAAGAATTTATCCCATTGCTGAAGTACAATACGATAAGTAAGTGATATCCAATGGAGAAATTATAGGAACACAGGAAAATATGGACACATGTTGATTTGTTAAAAATTTGACTATGCTGAGTATAACATTTCTTATCAACACTGTAATCTTCTCATTAATCAAAGAGCTGTTCCACATTCATAAATATTTTAAGAACTTCCAATGTCTCATCAAATAAAAAGAGAAAGCAACCACTTCAGAACTATTGAGTCACCACCTAAAATAGTTATGTATGTTGGCCTATATTTCTTTGTGTACCCTAGTATGATGTAAAAATGTGCACTGGCATACCTTACAGATATGAAGATCACTTGGTTTTCAAGAGCTGCAAATGCAAACATCTGTGTGTGTATTATATATAAATCTATACACACACACATGCACACACACGCACACACACACACACACACACACACACACACACACACACACACACACACACACACACACACACACACACACCATGCTTTATATATACATAAAATGTGTGTGTGTGTGTGTGTGTGTGTGTGTGTGTGTGTGTGTGTGTGTGTGTCTGTACGTGCCCACATGTTTGTGTGTATGTTTAGTGTAGTGTAGATAAATTGGGAATCTCCTAAAATATGATCACTTCATCATCCACCCACTTTTTGAAATGGCTGTTTCAATAGATATTGGAAATTTTTATATATATATATATATATATATATATATATATATATATATATATATATATATACAGACACACACACACACACACACACACACACATATATATATATATATGTTCTCTAGATTAATTTTCCAGGTATTTGGCCATGGAAAAAAAGTGTTTCTGCTTACACAAACACAAACATTCCATTCAATGACAGATTGCCTGTCAAAGATAACACATTCGTCTTCATATTCTTTTGATTTTTCTTTGCATAGTCACAGCACTCCAGTTAATTAGACGATGGCCTGATCAGAGCAGCCCTTTTCTTAAATTTCTTCAAAGCTTTTGATACAGCAACTTATGATATCTTTATGCACAGACTTAAAAGCAATAGGCTGCTCTCAAGTAGTTCTGGACTTGTTCAACTCCAATCTAAAAGGCAAAACCTGAACTATAACATGACAAAACTTCCTAGCTCATTTAACTGCGATACTCAAGTATATCAAAGCTCCATTTTTGGCCCACACCTTTTATTTGTATCTTCACTAATGGCATGCATCTACAACAAAATGATTCAAGACATCTACGATACTATGACGACACATCCATAATATATAGTAACACAAACACAGACACCCATGTATCACAAATGCAATGGATTATAAACATGATAACAACTGGCTTAAAAGACTGCAACTTAATCATTAAAGAAAATAATTAAACTGTTAATGTTTGACCATATAAAAGACACTTATGCTGCATTTGTAATCAATATAAGTAAAACCTGATATATAGATTGCACCACAGTTTGGTCTCACAATAGATAATAAAATCATCTTTCTGAGAACACAAACTAACCTTAAATGGGCTATCTTTTGTGACCTACTATACAGAGGCACAGTCAACTAATCTAAGAAGGGTGGCGAAAGCCAAACACACTCTAGCTAGGCTTGTAAATGCCCTAGGGCAGATAAAAAACAAAAGGAAAGCAGAAACAAGCTGGACAAAAACGGCACAGACTATTTTATTTAACGTAAGCGCTTTCAGCTAAGCAGATGCCCAGCCTTCATCAGACATAAGACAGATAGCCTAGTATCAATCTATGAACCTATGAACCTATGAACATCATCACCATTTTAAAATATATAAATAAGAAACATGAAACCCTGTATTGCATCAACAAATGTCAATCAGCTAGCACTAGAAATACTCTGGCCAGTACCACACACATGCTGAAACTCTTTTAAAGATACAGTGCCATCTGTAATACTAATATGTCAGTACAAGAACAACTTTAACACATGTACTACAAAGTAACAAAATTTATCACCCAACCAGTGCCTAAAATTCACACTTTTTACATTACTGACAAATTACAATAAAATCCAAGCAAACAAATTTAATTACCTCCTCTTCACACGCAAGATACTATGTCAGCCTTAACCCTTTATCTTAACTGGCACTCAATAGCTAGAAACATCAGATCTAACAACAAAAAAAATTCTTATCATTAAGAAAACCTTAACCAGATATGGAGGGAAGACACCCTGATTTTTCCTATCTAGATTCATGGAACTGAGATAACTAGACAATCCCACTACTTCAAAGTACCAATCCCAATTCGAAAAATCACTGTCTGTACGGTGGTAGCATTGTTACCTCACAGCAAGAGGTTCTCCCGTTCGATTCCCGGCTTGACTTGGGAGTACCTTCTGTGTGGAGTCTGCATGTCCTCCCCGTGGTTGGGTAGTGCTCGAAAGACATGCGTGTGTAAATGGGCATGCCTTTGTTGAAGGTTGGGCGTCGAGCTGGCACCTCGGCGTTTCGTAAAAATCTACTGCCAATCATTAATGGACCGGTGTTCTGCTGTGGCGACCCCTTACTGGGAAAAAGCCGAAAGACAAACAACTGTCTTGCTACTAATACAACCAGGCCTGATGCCTTGCAGTCCATTACTATCCTTTTCAACCTCAAGGTTACTTTTACTTCACTGTTACATTTATGCATCATTTACAGTTTAACTTACGTTATAGCCTGTCTAAGCCTAGTTCTCCAACATTCTGTATTCCATAACATACCATATTGTACTACTCTCTGTTGCCTGACCTCTTTGAACCTCCTCCTCTACTATTCTTTTCAGCTCTAAGTCTTAACATTTTCATCATCTAGCCTCTTCCTCCCAATGAAGAATCCACAAATCTTTTGAATGTTCTTGTAACATAAGGATACTGTTCAATAATACTTTTTTTTTGCTGTCTGCGAATATATACATTTACTTTTGTATGTGCTTGCTGGTTCCTTTTGTTTTAAACTGGCCCTGTCTGAAAAAGGGCATTGCCTTGCAGAGCTAAACCAAAAAATTAATGACTGTATTCATTAGGGTACTGAAATATATACACAGAGGTTTGCTCAATGTGGCACTTCTATGCTATTCAGCAAAAACCCTTACATGGTGCTGCATGACCCTCCACCATGAAGAAATGCAGTACCACAAGTCCATGTGGAATGCTAATAAGGCATTCTGGGGGAACAGGCACATGCTAATTTTCCATGTGCTCTCTCACTCTCCCCTCCTAAAACTGCTTCCTTGAAGGCATTTACAAGGCTGAGTGATTAAGAAAGTGCTCAGCCATATAGCTCATGATGGCCGTCCCACCACATTGTCATAGTAAACACAGCCAAAAGGCTGTGTTCAATAGCTGAACAAGAACATGCTGGTGGAGAATCACTAAACACCAGGACTTATTTTAAAAATGCCATAATGGCACTGACATCAAAACTGGGTTGGGGGGGCACCTGACACCAGGGCTTAATGTTTAAAGTGCTGTACTGGTACCAACGTTACTGCAGGGATGGGGGTGGGGGAACACAGTACACTACCAGGGAATGAGTGCCATAATGATACCAACATTGCTGCATGCTTGGGGAGTTACACTAGATGCCAGGGAAAACTCCATAAAGTGCCCTTAGGTACAGAATAGTTTAATGGGGAGCAGCAGGAGCCACTACACACACTCTAAGGTGCCATAGTGGCATGAATGGCATGAAATGCAGCACAGGAATCAGGGGGTGGGGAAACCAGTGGACACCAATAATACTTTAAGTGCAGATCACAGGTGGGAGGATGCACAATGCATGAAGGGAATACTGCATAAAGTGCCCAAGGCACAGCTATCATAATGGGGATTGAGGGTAGTGGGTACACTATACAATAGGAACTCGTGTATACATGCCATAGTGGCAGTAAAATATTATAGGGTGAAGGGAGCCACAGGAAGGTAGTAAGGACAGGTCCAGGGACTACGGTGTGTTTGTGTGTGTGTGTGTGTGTGTGTGTGTGTGTGTGTGTGTGTGTGTGTGTGTGTGTGTGTGTGTGTGTGTGGTGTGTGTGTGTGTTCATGTACTTGTGTATGAGAGAGAGTGACTGGTTACTACCACAATATGCAGATCAGCCTTGATTTGCACATCATGATAGTAACTATGATTCAAGAAACATGAAAATTAGCCAACAAATGAAGTATTGCCTCATTGTGGCTATCATGCTTCTAAATTGCTAATGGGTACATTGCACTGGAAGGGCCTTTCTAGCATGAACCATGCAGTTTCTGCTAGGAAATTTAATGAATTCCCAGGCATATGTTGCTAGATAAATAAATAAAACAAATATTCAAAGCTGTAACTTTAAAAGACTACTCAGTTTTCTAATGTTTATGTTATCTACATCATACACAGAAAAGGCTGAAGAAGATGAAAAAGATAAAAAAAACACTCCTGACAATACAAAAACCCACAGAAAGTAGGGGGAACATGAAAATAAAATAAAAAAATAGAACATTTCCAGAATGGTCATATCATGGCAACCAATTTGTCAAAGAAGATGTCATTAGCCCCTAATAGATTTTCACAAAAAGGAGGAAAAAAGCCCTGGGATTTAAAAACATGCTCTATACAGCTAGTCTATGCTATTTCAGCAGGCTAAGTAATGTAATGCAGCTTGGAGCTAATTATGGTGTGGTACAAGGCAATTACACTATGATGATTACCTAACTGCTAGCACAAACGTCACTGTTCATAAACAGAGGAGCACACTGTGATTATGGACCATTGGTCATATTGTTCTCAAGTCAATGTAGCTTACATGTAAAACACAAGTATGCATATTTATTTAAATGTGCAATGTCACACTGCTACTAGAACTGCTAAAGGGCATAAGAAGGGATTCCCAGCAAATTCTCTAGTAATTTGATTATTATAAATGTGAAGAAAATGGTAGCATAGAACAGTCAGAAAGGGGGAAAAAAGCAGATGAACACACAGAAAGACGGGGGAAGGACATGAGGAAGGAAAGAGTGGTAGAGTTGGGAAAGGAGGGGAAAGGAAGCAAGGGGGATGTGGAGGAAGGAAAGTGATTATAGTGCTGGTAGCAGAGACAGAGAAACACACATAGAGCAGGGATAACAACCGACAGCAAAGGTGCTGATACAAATGGGAGGAACACAATGGAGAGAGATGCAGAGAGAAGGAAGACATTTGGTGATGAGGAAAACTGTACTGCAATAATGGAGAAAAGTTAAACAAAAGAATTATGAACACTGTGACAGGATATGGAGTACAGGTGACAGCTCCCTTTCATGTTGCCTATAGCAACACACAGCCAGAGTTCAGTGGCTGCCCTCTCTAATGGGGCCTGCTGTTCTCATCATTTTGGTCAGTGCCAGGCAGTGATGTTTCTCTGCTAGTCAAAAAGGACCATCCTATAGGTGGCCAATGTAGGCATCAAGCTGCAAGTCTACTGATACCATTAACATGGTACCTTCCAGGTTAGCCCCCACTGGATGACTATGTCACCCCACAGAGAGGCAGACCTGAAGACAGACGGTGGTGTAGCAAGAAGAGGCAGGGAGGAGGATGTTGTGTTGCCCACTAGCACACCACAGAGGCATCTGTGGCTGACACTGCATAAAATAATAATATAAATGGAGCAAATTAAAACAAGTACATAAAGTAGAGATAGTGAAAATGTAAGAGAGAGAGAAAGAGAGAGAGAGAGCGATACAAAAAATAAATAAATAAATAAATAAATAAGTACAGAATACTTTAGTGTCAGGTCCAAGTCTACTATCAGTCAAACTGTAGCTATAGAATTATAAAACATTTTCTGAGGTATGCAAAAAGATAAGGGAAGATTTGTTTGAGCAGGAATTGTACAAAATATGGAGTAACTTCAGGAAATGGGGCCAAAGGGGCATTATGATCATTGATATTACCCATGCCCTCAGTGAGTATCTGTAGGCATGTAGCTGTCTCATCTAGCACCCACTGCCACTCCTGATATAGCACCCCCTAGCTCTTCAGGTGAAGAAGTAGAAAAAAAATGCCAGTACAGAAAAAGATAACACAGGTCAGGAACTCTTGATCAAGTCCACTAACACTTTGCTGCTAGGGTTTTTGCCCCCATCAACCCACCCCTGCTATGCTACTGTAAGGACAAAGTATATAACAGCTTTTAAAGTTATTTGCACCTCAAAGAAGCTGTCTCTGCCAGCTGTCTCTTTGATGGAGCCAAAGTGTTTTTCCATCTTTCAAAGGCACTCTTTTCTGTAACTGGTAGTACATGGAGCAGACAAAGCTCTATACACCACAAAGAACTATAATTGTGTCTCTAATTATAACCAGCTGTGTTCTTGACATGTATGCCGAGTCAATTCTTGAGCTTCATTATCGAGGTGAATTTCTTGGCATCCATGTCTCAAGCATATAATACACTGGCAATGATTCAAGACCTGATCATAAGCTTCTATGGAAGAGCAATCTCATATAATATAACATAATATAAAAACAAATAATAATAAAAAGACGCCTATTCAGTGCAACTATTGCTGAAAAAGCTTTCTCTGAACCAGACCTTGCCTGTTACAGTTATATTTCATTAGAAGTATAGCAGCAACAAATACTTGCATTGTTCTAAACCAAACTCAAGGAGCATCTGGTCAGCAAACAAATATGCAATTTCTTCATGGGGTATAGGATAAAAAAAATGTACACCCATAGTCTGACACATGCAAACTACAGTAATACAATATATGAATGAAAATCATATCTGACAATGTAATCTATCTATCTATCTATCTATCTATCTATCTATCTATCTATCTATATATCTGTCTATCTATCTATCTATATCTGCATATATGCATACAGATACTCACACACACGCACACCCATATGGTTTCTCTGCACTTCGTCGTTTGATAGATGAGTGCTAGGGCTGGTGCTTTAAAGTGAAGGTACGGATAGCCGAATGGTCAAAATGTCATGAGTATGTTTAATTGAGACAGATGAGTGGGGTTTGTAGGGGAGAGAGTGTTTGTGTGTGTGCTTGAGAGTTGAACGTAATATTTCAGAGAACCAGCTGAGCTAATATAAGACAAGAATAACCAGAGTGATGTATACCAAATCTGCTTCTTTACTAATGACAGATATACCTCAACTGAATATTCAAGCCTAGGGTAGAAGTTCAGCTTTGACCAGTCACAGCGACAGAGCTTGTGCTGTCCAACCAATGCAATCAAGTGTGACTTTTCTTGTTTCTTATCCTGCTGGCTCTGTTCTCCCTAGTGAATGTAGCAGTTCTAATCCATGTCATAAGTTTTCCTTTTTCAGGTTCGCAATCTAGTTCCAGTTCCAGTTCAAATGATCTTCAAATGGCAGACAGTGAGCTGTGACAGAGTCAGTGGGACAGCATTTCTTAATGCATATTTCATAAATAACTTGTTCTTATGCAATTTCTACATGCTTTTGTAGGATCAGTCCGGAATGCTGAGTGTATTGCCATGCTTCCTAATTTCAAAAATTGACATTTTTCTGTTAAAGGTGAGAAATGTAATGATGAACTGCTAAAATGCTTACATATATTATGTATGTGCAAAGACATTGTTGTTTAAATTGAAATTACAGCATTGTCCTTTTATGAATGTATATAGTCCATAGTGCAGTGCAGGTTTTACAGTATTGTCAGCTGGGTATGAAATGCTGACGTGAAAACATCATTTATGATGAGCTACCATGTTGTTGTGTATAAAATTTAGGTTTACTGAAAATAATGGTTAGACTTGACAATTCTATCTCAACCAATGGATATCACAGAGTAAACACTAGAGCAACTTCTGAGAATATCTCTTTTACACAAATATGCACCTGAAAGATTTTTGCAACCACAAATGCTTACTCTTTTTCCAACGGAACAGAAAAAGGCCTCAATTTCATAGAGGCAGGGTAGTTTTGTTTTGTCAAGTTAAAGGTAATTTAAGTACACAACAAAATGTGTATGATAGAAAAACATGGAGCAGGAGGTTTTTTAAAGTTGGAGACTGCATGTTAGTTTTGGTTCCCTCAGTACAAACAGATTTTTGAGCAAATGTCAGGATCCATTTGAAATACTAGAAAATGTCATTGAAATAAACTAAAGAGTTAATCTGAATGACAAGACAATGCCAAACCATTTGCACTATATTCTCATTTTGAAACCATGGAAAGAAACGCATATCTTTGTACTTGGCTCATCAGCAGGGACTAGTGAATGTGGTAAAAAAATAAATAAATTTGACCTTTATGCTTGTTGTTCAGGTAAATAACAGCCCATCTAAGCCACAGAAAGATGTAATTGAATGAAGTTTATTTATTACTTATTTGTCGCTGCTAATGAAGAAAGAACAACTGGGAAGATTCCATTTTCCGTGGCGGCCCAGGGAGAAAATCTCCACTACAGTACACTTATATTAACAAGTGAATTTCAGGTAGGTCTCAGAAAAACGACAGTTACATTTTTGAGAAAAGTAAACATAATTACAAGACAGGTATATACGCTAAAGTATTCACATCAATATGTATAAGTCTATACAGTCCTAGTAGGTATAAATATTGCAGAAAGTAAACGGATTTATACTGTAGGTGGGAAAACATTGTTGTAAAGAAGTTTATTGAAAGCTTTGTAAAGAGTTCGAGGCATAATGAAATGTGTGATTCAGAAGTAAGTTATTAAATGATGCAGGGGGATATTAGTATTGTGCAGGAAGATAGAAGTAACATCATATGAATGACAGAGCGCATAATTTCTATTGAGGATGGTTGAGAACTCAGTTATTAAATTATGTAGGAGGGGAGGTGTTAGTATTGTGTGTAAGAATAGTGGTAATAGCATATGAGTAAGACAACAATGGCCTAAAACTAAATGCAAAAACCTTTTGTAAATTTAAATACCCCTGCAAATCACATCATCAATAGCACACCCCTAAGAGCAGACTCAGAGGTGAGAGATCTTGGTACACAGATAGTAGCCTGAACTTTGACTGCCATGTGTCCACTGTGGTGAGGAAATCTTTCTATGTGGAACAACGTATAAGTAAAGGTATGGCATCCAGATCCAAGGAAGTTATAGTCCTGCTGTACTTAGCCCTCATTAGACTAGTAATTGAGAACAATGCACTGTTTGGCATGCACTTGACTAGGCATTTACAGCAGCTGGAGTGACCTTAGAGCTTCCTCACAAAGAAAATCGAGTGTAAACAGCATTTCCTATGTGGCTAGTCTAAAAGCCCTATCACTTTACTCTGTCTCCTACTGACTATTAAGGAGATACCTATGTCTGCCCTACAAGGCACTCACATATCCAACCCTGATGGAGTTGCTACACATCCACAAGTCAAACAGCACAAGGGTGACCTGATCTAGGGATGTAAACCTAGTCAGTGACTCAAAGAAAGCATGCTGGAGAGACAGATTTGTGTCTCAGAAATCCCCCTTCTTTGGACTAGGCTTCCTGTTCAAATTAAATAGAACCCTTCCCTTGTCCCTCTTTAAATGCAGTGTGGGATCAGTGGGTGAGG
Organism: Protopterus annectens; assembly: GCF_019279795.1. Lineage (NCBI taxonomy): Eukaryota > Metazoa > Chordata > Ceratodontiformes > Protopteridae > Protopterus > Protopterus annectens. Next base: position 682,415,615 of record NC_056730.1, read on the forward strand.
AAATGCAAATGCACACATGGGATAGTGCCTGTGTCCCTTTTTGGACAGGGCAGTCTGTAAGATACTTCAGGTTAGGCACAAACTCATGCCATACTGTTGCCCCTAGGGGCCATATATTGGATAAAATTGGGTTATATTGGCTAGGCTTGTAAGGGCTCTTAAGCTGTTAGCCTAGTAATGTCATATGCACCTATGAACCTATAGGCATGGTATAGGATTAGTTGTATCATGGATGCTTGTTCCAAACTGGTGTGTCTGGAAGGTTTGTAACTTAGGTATACAGAGGAAGCATGAGAGGGGTAAACAGTGGATGTGGATAGTTAGAGAAAGAGAAATATGAGAAGTACTATTTAAGAGTGGTGTAAGGGGGGCATATTGATTCAAGGGTAGGAAGAAAAGTTGTCAGGGGTGTATTAACTTAAGTCCTGGAGGGAAAAAGGTAGGTATAGGTAATAAGAAATGTGTGCTTTCACTAGAGTTCTCAACCTGGTGATAAACACAAACATATATAGGATTAGGTAAAGTATTGTTTGAGATGGATTTATTAGCTTGAAAGTTTGTTAGTCATTTTTACTTGTATAGAGATGGCATTCCATATTTTGAAGATATAACAAGAGCATACTGAGTTCTCTGGTGATTTTTTTTCTTTTCTTGATAAAAATGTATCACCAGAACAGAGATCCCTTGTGGGGGTGTAGAGCAATAGTATATTTTTTTAATGCCAGGCATGTTTCAGGGTACTGTATGACTTTGTATGCCATAACAAGCTGATAGTATATTATGTAGTTGTTAAGCTCTAGCCAGGTTAGCAGTTTTAAGGCTTGGCAGTGGTGGATTTGGTGCACAGTGTTTGTAGCAAAATTAGCCACCTTGTTGTAGCAGGAGACAAGTTTGGATTTTAGTGTACAACTTAGGTTTGTAATGATAGGAGAGGCATATAATAAGGTTGGAAGTAAATAGCATGAGGTCAGGGTTTTTCTTGCTGGGTCTGTAAGATACTGTTTGTTCCTGTAAATGAAGCCAAGTGTATGGTGGGTCTTTTTAATTGTTTGAAGAATATGTAGATCAAATTTAAGATTGCCATCTATACCAACACCCTAATAATTCAGTATGTGGTAATACATCAATTGTAGTATTATTTGTAGATGTAACCAAGAAAGATTATTTTTGCTTGAGATAATGTTTTGAGGTTAAGAACATCAGTTTTGTTTTACTGGAACTGAGGAGCATGTCTGTTTTTTTCCAGCCAGGTTTCAACTGAAGAGAAAGAAATTTGAGTGATTTCTTGGAGTTTGGATCTTGTGGGGGCTGTACATATTAACCCTTGAATCAGCTGTGCATTCTGCAAATCTTTTTTGGTTTATGACAGTGTAAAGTTTGTTTACAGAAAATATTGAAGAGGAATGGTCCTAGTATACAGCCCTGAGGGGCACCTATGGAAACTGGTAGAGTGAAGGAGAGGTCCTGTTGTCATTTGACTGTGTTGTCTTCCAGACAGATAACTAAGGACCCAAGTGATGGAGGACTGACAGTGTTGTATAGAAGAGAGATCAGTGAGTAGTCATTAGTGTGATGGTTTACAATGTTGCTGAAGTGAAGGAGGGCAGTGGTGGTGCTCTGGTGAGGTCTGAAACCATGTTGCTTTTCAAAGAGTAGATTATTTGAATTTAGGTGATGTAGAAGCAACGCATGAATACATTTTTAAGTATGTTTGATAAGGAGGAAAGGATTGCAATAAGCCTATACTTATTAAACTCTGTAGATGTGCTATCTTTGTGTAAAGGTATAATATAGGATGTTTTTTTTCAGAGAAAAGGAATGTATTTTTAGATACAGGTTTATTTATCAATATAGAGACTGGAAAGCAATTGCATCTGCAATCATTTTTACACAGCCTGAGGAGAGTTGGTCAGCAGCTGGGGTGGTTGGTGTTTGCTTAAGTTGGAGATTTTTAATGGTGGAGGTGGGTACTGGGCTGAAATCAAGTATCTGAGGATATTTGGCAGAGGCTGCAGGTACCCTCTCAGTACCTGCAGCCTCTCAGTACCTGCAGATGTTACTGGGAAGGCTGTGGCGATATTAATGTTTGTGAGGGATATTATTATCTGTATAAGATATTAAATTGTGTGGGAACTGAATCACCAATACTGTTGGATGTAGGGGTGCAGGTCAGGGTGTGGCCTGAATTTAAATATTTATGGATGCCCAGAAGAGCTTTGGGTTATTTTGATATTTATTTTGGAGGAATTTTCTGTTAGGGGAGCAAGGAAGTGTTTTCAAAACAGTCTTTCAGAAAATATATGATTCAAAAGCATCATAAGACTATTATAGGAGAAAACGTAATGCAAAATCCTGCAGAATACTAGAACTCTAAGGAAAGGTTATGCAGGAAGTGGAAAAGTAATGATGTAAAGCAGACATCATGAAGACAACACAATATGAGTGAAGCAACACCACAGTGTCTCAAAACCTAAGTCAACACATTGGAGCTGTAATGACTGTTAAAAGCAGGGCACAATTATAATAGATGACAAAAGCTCATTTCATGGGCTGGAGAAGCTAGTAGGAAGGTTGGCTAATGCAGATATTTATACTGTACTAAATGGGCTGCAATCATTTAAAGGCAAACTACTTACTGCAGTGGTTGGGCTTGATTCATCATAAAGCAGATAGTCTGTTTTAGGCACACAAACCCTCAAATAGGCATGAAACTGATGGTTTCAAGCTTGGGGGAGGGCAGCAGTAGCAGGGAGTGGTTGTTCTCACTATGTAGAAGAGTATAAATAACCCAAAAATGTGTAAAAGATTGTGAAAATAAACTCTGTAATTTTGTTGTAAAAATCTCGATGTAAAGAAGTCATGCCTCTAGCAGTGCTACTCAGAGTTCATTGTAAATACAGTGATTTTTATTTAAATGGGTAATGTTTCAAGTTGTAATTGTTTCTTTAAGAACAGAAAGATACCTCTGTGTTAGTGAGATTAAGTTTGTTTACTGGGCTAGTAAATGTGATATAAAAAGAGAGCAAACTGAAAAAAGCCCAACCAGCAAATATTTGTCCTGAAAGTGAATGTTGGGTCTAGAACAGTAGTTCTGGCAGAAAGAAATTAACCACTGTGAAGAAAGATATTGAAGAAACATCTAAAAAATATTCTAAGTACATAAACCCAGAGGCAGACACCAACAGACACTGTTTCCCAACAGTATAAAACTGAGTTAAAGGTAACTGCTGAGCAATTAGTTAAACCATACGACTTTGTTTTGAGCTGGAAGAATCACTTTTATTGTCATTTGTAAATAATAAATTGCACACTTTTTTATAGAGTTGTGTTTTCAGCTGGTTTAACCTTCAACACACACACACACACACACACACACACACACACACACACACACACACACACACACACACACGTGCGCATGCACAGATAGATAGATAGATAGATAGATAGATAGATAGATAGATAGATAGATAGATAGATAGATAGATAGTCTACAAAATATCCCAACTAGCAAAGAGTTCAAAGGTGACACAGACAAACCATGTAGTAAAAACTTCAAGAAAGACCGAGCCTAGCTAGTACCTTCACTATGTAATACCTTAAGCCTCCTGCATTTGCGATTACTATAACAAATGTCCAGTGTACTCAGTTTCAGTGTTTTATTTCTGAATTTCCCATTCTACTTTCAAGCTATTTGGTATTATGTTTCCCACTCACAATGAGACTGATGTGCATAAATATTAGGATATCTACAAAACATCCTAAATAACATCCAAACCAAAAGGTAAGAAACTCACACAAACAATTTAGTAAAAAACTTTAAGAAAGACCTTGAATATTGACTGTATAATACATTTGACAGGAACTCAGAATACTGAAAATGTGAATTTGCCCTTTCCTCAATATTGTGAGATCCTTGAGTTGCTTTATATATTAAAGTCCCCTTACATTAAATCGGTTTTCACCATTTTGAGTTTTCAATATTGTGGGTTTTAATATTTTGATTTTTTGATATTATGACATAGACCCAATTATACTTTTTGATTACCAATGAACTTTGATCAATAGACAATATGCCACATATCAAATACTTTCATCTGCTATCACTATCATCTATGCAAAAAGCATATAAATCAAATGTTTGCAAATATAAATATACATGCTACATTTGCATTTACCTAAAGAGTACAAATATTGCTTTTACGTGGCTCCCTTATATCCCCAGAAATCAAATATACCAACGTTACTGTTGCATGACTACAAAGAAATAGGATAATAAGTGAAGTATGTTATAGATGAACTGCTGCAGCTTGAATATAATATATTTTGACCACTTTAACCACTGATGAAAACTATCAAAACCAGCAATACATGCATGCAGTGACAAAACCAATGGTATATTTGTGTATATGCAATATATAAATATACACACACACACACACACACACACACACACACACACACACACACACACACACACACACACACAAAAAAAAAAAACACATGCACACACATAGATAATCTCTATAGCTTTAAGTGTGTGTGTGTGTGTGTGTGTGTGTGTGTGTGTGTGTGTGTGTGTGTGTGTGTGTGTGTGTGTGTGTGTGTGTGTGTATCCTTGTATATACTTCACACGAATAGGTTACCTAGCATTTCATTAAACACATATTATTTGCAACAGTTGCTAATGCCTGAAATACTTAACTTGTGTTGTTATGTATAGAAGAACAAGATAACAATCCATATTAGTAAATAGGTAGTGTTGCAGAGTCCTGGTATAATGAGTAGAATGAAAGTGTATAAGTCCTCCAATGAGCTGAAAGATATCCAAGACAGATGAAATGAGTGTCAGAAGCAGTAGGAGGCAATCTCTACTAGGAGCACGTGCAACACAAAGGAAGACTTAATAGAAAACTTTTTCATCAGATTTATTTGTATGTTGTTACATAAAAAAATTTATATAGCCTTTAAAGATTGCAAAACATTTAATCATTCTGGAAGCAAAATTAAAAAAAAAATGTGAAGTTTAGCATGAATACTAATTGTGCTTGTAATATGAAATTTCAGTTTAAACATATCATCACACGAATACCAAGGATAGAGCCTTTGAGCTACTATGGATTTTACCCCATGAGGAACTGCTGCAAAACCTTACTGGGTAATGTAAGTGCAAACCTTTGACTGCTAACAACAGTATTTTACATTTTGCAAATTACTGAGCTGAGCTGCAAGACTGTAAAACTGCTTTCACTGTAAGCTGAATAGTAAAACCACTACTCACTGTGAAGTTTTGTCACTGAATAAAGTATAGTGAAAATTTAGCACAAGTTCCAGAGCAAGGGGATAATTTCTTTTTACCCTAAACTGCAGTGACCTCTGTGTTTGGTCACTGAGTAAAAGGTGCACGCGGATTCATTCCCCCCTCCCCCCATAGAGACCTAAGTGTGGTCAATTGTCCTTCCAGACAGAAAATAAATATTTACGTTTTGCTGAAAGTAATCATGCATCAGTAAATCTGCTTTCACTTTCAAAAATTGATCTGCCCTTTATTATGACAATATGAGTATGGCAAAGCCATGCTTAAAAGACACAACTTCCTGTAAGTCATCATCATCTTCTTTCGGCTGTTCCTGTTAGGGGTCGCCACAGCGGATCACCTGTTTCCATTTCCTCCTGTCCTCTGCATCTTGCTCTGTCACACCAACCACCTGCATGTCCTCTCTCACCACATCCATAAACCTTATCTTAGGCCTTCCTCTTTTCCTGTTACCTGGTAGCTTCATCCTTTGCATCTTTTTTCCCAATATACTCAGCATCCCTCCTCAGCACATGGCCAAACCAACATAATCTTGCCTCTCTGGCTTTGTCTCCAAACCTTCCACCCTGAGCTGACCCTCTAATATACTTATTCCTAATCCTGCCCACCCTCATCACACCCAATGCAAATCTTAACATCTTTAACTCTGCTACATCCAGCTCAAACTCCTACCTTTTTGTCAATGTCACTCAGGGTTGCCAGACATCCCTATTTGGGCGGGACTGTCCCGAGATCAGCAGCCTGATCACGGGTCCCGCCCTGTCGGTTTAAATCCCGGCCAGCCTCCGCTTTGTTTGTTTTTTTTTTTTGATTGTCCCGTATACCTGGCATACGGGCCAATCAAAAATTGCTAAACACGAAGCTTCATGTGTTCCGCATTAAACACGAGAAGCTCCGTGTTTAGTGATTTTTGATTGGACCATATGCCAGTATACGGGCCAATCAAAAATCGCTAAACACGGAGCTACTTGTGTTGAATGCGGAACTGCAATGCATTAAACACGAGAAGCTCTGTGTTTAGTGCAGAGCTACTGAGCTACTGTTCTTTAATGCGCATTAAAGACCTTCTTTTTTTTTTTGTCCCTACCTGGGGGGGCTGCAAATCTGGCAACCCTGATGCCACTGTCTCCAACCCATATAACATAGCTGGTCTCACTCCCCTCTTGTAGGCCTTCCCTTTCACTATTACAGGTACTCGTCTGTCACAAATCACTCCTGACACTCTTCTCCACCCACTCCCTCCTGCCTGTGCTCTCTTCTACAACTCTCTGCTACACTCACTGTTACTCTGAACTATTGACCCCAAGTATTTAAACTCATCCACCTTCGCCACCTCTACTCCTTGCATCCTTACCATTCCTCTATCCTCCCTCTCATTCATACACATATATTCTAAGTCCTGCTGACCTTCATTCCTCTTCTCTCTAGAGCATATCTCCATCTCTACAGGGTTTCCTCCACCTGTTCCCTACTCTCACTACAGATCACAATGTCATCTGCAAACATCATAGTCCATGGGGACTCCTGTCTGATCTCGTCTGTCAACCTGTCCATCACCATTGCAAATAAGAAAGGGCTCAGAGCTGATCCTTGATGTAACCCCACCTCCACCTTAAACACATCCGTCACTCCCACCGCAGACCTCACCACTGTCAGATTACCCTCGTACATATCCTGTACCACTCTTACATACTTCTCTGACACTCCTGACTTCCTCATACAATACCACAACTCCTCTCTAGGCACCCTGTCATATGCTTTCTCTAAGTCTACAAAAATACAATGCAACTCCTTCTGACATTCTCTGTACTTCTCCATCAACACTCTCAGAGCAAACATTGCATCTGTAGTGGTCTTTCCCAGCATGAAACCATACTGCTGTCCACTAATCATCACGTCCCTTCTTAACCTAGCTTCCACTACTCTTTCCCATAACTTCATGCTGGGACTGATCAATTTAACCCCTCTGTAGTTACTACAGCTCTGCACTTCACCCTTATTCTTAAAAATCGGTACCAAAACACTTTTTCTCCATTCCTCAGGCATCCTCTCACTTTCTAAGATTTCATTAAACAATCTGGTTAAAAACTCCACTGCCATTTCACCTAAACACCTCCATGCTTCCACAGGTATGTCATCTGGGCCAACAGCCTTTCCATTCTTCATTCTCTTCATAGCTATCCTTACTTCCTCCTTGCTAATCCATTGTACTTCATGATTCACTATCCCTACATCATCCAACCTTCTCTCCCTCTCATTGTCTTCATTCATCAACCCCTCAAAGTACTCTTTCCATCTCCTCAACACACTCTCCTCGCTTGTGAGTATGTTTCCCTCATTATCCTTTATCACCTTTACCTGCTGCACATCTTTCCTAGCTTGGTCCCTCTGTCTAGCCAATTGGTACAGGTCCTTTTCTCCCTCCTTAGTGTCCAACCTTTCATACAACTCTTCATATGCCTTATCCTTAGCCTTCACCACCTCTCTCTTTGCCATGCACCTCATCTCCATATACTCCTGTCTACTTTCTTCATCTCTCTGACAATCCCACTTCTTCTTTGCCATCCTCTTTCTCTGTATACTCTTCTGTCCTTCCTCATTCCACCACCATGTCTCCTTGTCATCCTTCCTCTGTCCCAATGTGATACCAAGCACCATTCTGGCCGTCTCCCTTACTAGCTCTGCTGTAGTTACCCAGCTATTTGGTAACTCTTCACTGCCACCGAGTGCCTGTCTTAACTCATCCCTGAACTCCACCTCACAATTACCCTTTTTCAATTTCCACCATTTGATCCTTGGTGCTGCCCTCACACTCCTCCTCCTCTTCTTGATCACCAGCATCATCCTACAAACCACCATCCTATGCTGCCTAACTACACTTTCTCCGGTCACCACTTTACAGTCTCCAATCTCTTTCAAACTGGCCCTCCTACATAAGATATAATCCACCTGTGTGCATCTTCCTCCACTCTTGTATGTCACCCTATGCTCCTCCCTCTTGTTAAAATAAGTATTCACCACAGCCATATCCATCCTTTTCACAAAATACACTACCGTCTGACCTTCTGCATTCCTTTGTTTAACACCATACCTACCCATCACTTCCTCATCCCCTCTGTTCCTTTCACCAACATGCCCATTGAAATCTGCTCCAGTCACCACTCTCTCACCCTTGGGTACAGTCATCACCACTTCATCAAATTCATTCTAAAATTTTTCTTTCTCATCCATTGCACACCCAACTTGTGGAGCATATGCGCTAACAACATTCATCATTGCACCATCAATTTCCAGCTTCATAAACAGCACTCTATCCGACACTCTTTTCACCTCCAAAACCATCTTAGCATACTGTTCCTTCAGAATAACTCCTATGCCATTTCTCCTCCCATCCACACCATGATAAAACAATTTGAACCCACCTCCAATACACCTAACCTTACTCCCCTTCCATCTGGTCTCTTGCACACACACAATATACCAACCTTCCTTCTGTCCATCATATCAGCTAGCTGTCTCCCTATACCAGTCATACTGCCAACATTCAAAGTTCCGACCCTCACTACCACAGTCCTAGCCATTCTTCTATTTTCCTGCCTTCGGCCATGCTTTCCACCTCTTCTCCTCCTTCGGCCAACAGTAGTCCAATTTCTGCCAGCACCCTGTTGGCTAAGAATACTAGTGGTGGTCGTTGTTAACCCGGGCCTCGACTGATCCGGTATGGAAATATTTACTGGTGACTGCATGAAATGATTTGGCGAAGTTTTATGCCGGATGCCCTTCCTGACACAACCCTCCCCATTTATCCAGGCTTGGGACCGGCACAAAGAAATGCACTGGCTTTTGCATCCCCAGTGGCTGGGATACACAACTTCCTGTAAGTAATCTATTTAAATACCACACAGGCATCTCTAACATCTTGTACTCATCTAAAATGTAGCAAGGCACTACTCCTTTAACAAATGCCTCTAATATGATCAAAGTCTTTCATAGAGGGCTAAATGCTTTTTTATCATAATAAACTTAGGCTTGCTTATATCCACAGTGGCCAAAAAGCTTTATTTCTATTTTGATTGTTTTCATTGGTGATATTGTAGTTTAATACCAAATGAAGACAAACTTGTGTAAAACAAATACTCAGCTCAACCAAGCAAATACCAGATATTATCTTATGTTGACCACATTTTATTCCAAGACATATAAAATATATAAAATTAGCGCTTTCATTATGTTCGGTAACAAAACTTCTTCAGACAAACATTGTAAATGGTCAAAAACATTTAAATACACTCTTTTAGTCACACAGAAACCCAAATAAACACCACTTCCTTGACTTAAAGGTATAAAGATCTATTAAAATTTTTTCATTTAAAATTCATTAAAAATCAATTAAGGATGCATCAAAAATACTTGAATAAATGAGTGCAGCACCATACATAGAAGCAAAAACACAAATAAAAACACAGATAAAAAACATGTAAAGGTAAATATTATTTTGTATTCTTTTAAACTATATACCTATCCAGACTTCTTAGTTTGAAAGCACACATAATGGAGCAGAACTCATTCAGTCCTGTATACATGAAAGCATTCAACCTAAGTTGCCAGAATAACTCCTGACATTACAATTTTACACCAGTAGGGCCCCCTCTTAAGTCTGGTACAACCTGTTCAATAATTCTAAATTTAAACAGGTAGTCATGATTCTCTGCAACATGTTTAGCTAGAGCGTTATCAATTTTGGCTCTCCTTATGCTATATAAATGTTCACTCACTCTCTCCTTCCATTTCCTGTCGGTCTTCCCTATATAATAACAGAGACAAGCCTGACATATGCTGAGATAGACAACGCCTCGAGTGTTGCAGCTGAATGTATTTCTACTATAATGCCTGTGGTTACCTAGAATAAAGGAAGACCCTACATCAATGTATTTACACAAATCACATGCTTGACATCAACATAAGGTGCTATCTGGTATTTGCCTAGTCATATTATAGTTTAATATCCTATGGACTGACTAACTCAGTCTACAAAAATTCCATTGATATTTACTAAATCTGTTACTGTTGATTTGTTTTTGAATGGCTCTGTAAAAGTGTTCATTCTGTGCCCTATCTGAAGCCAAATGGGTGCTCCCTGTGTCTTTCTCTGATCATTTTATAAATGTGCAGTGCATCCACCTTCATGTGCACATGCCATATATTACTCATGCAAACTCTTCAGTGTCAGAGTTAATCAAATGTTTATACTGGATAGCAATGAAAAAAAAAAAACAAAATTAAATGGACTGAAAATTTGTAATGATGTTCATAGAGGTAGTCTGGATTGGTATAGGATAGGCATATTTTACAAAACTGAATACCAGAACCCTACAAAATTAATCAAAATGACTTATGACTCTGGAGTATTTTCACAGACTATGTATACCTGGATGACTGTATGTAGACAGTACGCAGACAAATAAGGATCCACAACATGGTCGATAATTCATAAGCATGCATATTGTGGAATACATTGTGAATTTGCTTCCTGAATTTATGCCTCTATAACCACAAATTATCAGAACATAAAAAATGAATACTGTACCTGTTAGTTTAGTTCTGGTTACACTGTTCAGCACAGTATGACTGAGTAACAGGATCACTGAAACAGCCTCAACCAATGTGAAAAACAAAAGTGAGCCACCAGGGATGGAGCACAGGCCACAAACCACTATAATATAGTGCAGCAGCCATACTCTGTTCCATCTCCCAGTGATGTCACGGACTTACAGCCAATAGGATCCATAACATGTGGATCTAATCATTATGTAAAAGTATTGAGTTCTGAAGTCATGGCATTGATGTTAGAAGAATGGTTCCATACTGTAATTGTACTGTTGGGCAGCTGAATGCTGCACCCCATCCCCACCATGCACCTTTGGAAATACTAGACGCATTTAGGCAATGCTAATGTGTCATTGCTAATAATAATATGCACTTTATGCTGTAAATAAATAAATAAATAAACCACAACAAAACTGGGTTGTAATATTTTTAAAACACTCAAATGTGGCACACCTAATTGCTCCTTTTTGACTACTTCTGAATACAAACCTTTGCTGGTTTCCTTCTCTGGCTTCCTGCAAGCTTGAATTGTATAGACAGTTATGGATAAGAGGAAAGGAGGCAGAGCTTTTGTGGGCAATGGTAAAAAGCTATAGGCGATCATCTATATAGGTCAGAAAGTTACCAAAGCTAATACAATGGGTAATGATGAAAATGTACACCTGCCCTTTACCCTTCTGACATTCCAGTTTTTCTAGTTTGGATGCTACAGGTCAGCTCCTGGTTTCCAAATGCAAATGCAATAGCAGCAACCATTATCAAACTCTGTCCCAGGGACTGGACAGCTGGCTATCAGGCAATTTTTCTCGTACTTTCTGACTACCTTTTCCAGTACAGCAGGCCCTTTTGTGTGCATGAGTCACCAGTGACAGCACTGGATACCAATCCTTTTATGAAAATAAAATGCTGGCTTATGGATAAATACATTGTGAGCAGTTTACAGATGAGAATGTAGGTGTTTGGGGGCTACACAGGATTACACCTGAGAATCCTACTATATCTTATGATAAAAGAGAATTTAAAGATTGTGTGTACAATTTAACTCCATGGTGTTTAACTGATGCAACTCCGTATACAATCTGACATTGTGGGTGATTCTGTTTTTTGAATTACTGTGGGGCATATTTTGATGGGCTTAGGTTTGCCCTGTTTTGGTTCATTACCATGGTGGCCAAGTGGTTCCTTTCACAGAGAAAGGAATTTGTCAGTCTGTGCTTTCATTATGAAGTGGTTTCAGTGGAATCAGCTCAGATAAGTAACGTTCATTAAAACGTACTTTCATTTAATGAACATAGCTCCATATATATATATATATATATATATATATATATATATATATATATGTATATATATATATATATATATATATATATATATATATATATATATATATAGGTTCACATTATAATCCCGAAATATCGAATTTCAGAATTCGAGATCATAAAGCCGAAAACTTACAATCCCGAAACCCCAGAATCATGAATTTTAAAATCACGAATTCAACACTAGCCATACACCACACACATACACATACACACACCTTCCCCCCCACACACAAACACACAAACCTACACTACATACAAGCAGGAGGGGCAAGGCACCCTGCACCCCCCCATGTGTGGGGCTGCACCCCCACACACCCATTAATTAAATATACTAACTCCAAGGTCACACTGCACAGACAAACACACAAAAACAGCACCACACACCTACATTCCCCATGCACACACACATCACAGTCACAACACACACCAACACACACTAAAGCTCCAAACCAAAACCCTTAAACATAAATACTTACCTGAACTTCCACCTATCCATTCACACACTGGAACACCAGAAGCGCTACTTCAACATCTCCGAACTTCGGCATTTTGAAATTCGCACTTCTCGGGTTTCGGAGTTTAGAGCTTTCAGCTTTATAATCTTGGGATTCTGAAATTCAATATTTCATAATTTCGGGATTACAAAGTGCTCCTATACGTGTGTGTATATATGTTTATATATCCAACTCATAAATATATAGATAGATATAGATAAAGATATATTCATGTTATGCAACAGACCAAATGTGAACCTTCTATTTGTTTTGGTCTGCAGGAATTGTTTATATGTGTGTGTGTGTGTGTGGATATATATATATATATATATATATATATATATATATATATATATCTATCTATATATATATATATATATATATATATATATATATATATATATATATATATAATATTTATATTTATATATCTATATCTATAGCTATATATAGCTATATATATATATATATATATATATATATATATATATATATATATATATATATATACACTCCAGTGCTCCTGACCCAGACAGCTGTCCTGCTGTAAACATGGTATTATCTCTTCTCATGGCTCCCACCCTGAAAGGCTCGCACAGCAGCTGCTAAACTGAAGTGATTGTGTGTGGATCAGTATAACTTTATTGCAGTATTTAGTCTAATTCTTAAATGCTAGACTCTGTACAAACAGCCTACTTCCCAAATGCTACTACCATTGAACTTTATTTTCATGCTAAAGATACAAGATGTTGTATGCAGAATAGTGTGACCCTAATTAGCATTTCTTCTTCTTATACATGCTATATCTTGCTTACTTGATCTATTTAGCTACCAAATACTTCAAACTGTTTCTTTGGACAGTGCAGAGTACTATTAATGTAAGGACTATGCTTTTTCTCTCAGTCGCTGTGTTATATATGGCATGAAACACTGTTCAATTATTTTTTGCAATAGTTCTCTTTCTGGTGATGAGCTAACACTAAATATATATTATTCTCACGGCTCCAGCCCTGAAAGGCTCACACAGTAAGAAGGACTGCATCCAGTTGGGCATTAAAAAAAAAAAATGGATAGTCACACTGGTCTAACCTCAATAACAAATTTAACTAAAGTTACTATTTTTTCTAAAGTCTATCTGCTTAAACTGTTTAATTCAATCGTACTTGGTCAACAGCACCAAACTTCCCAGACCATAAACAAGGCTCCTAATTGCTAAAAAGTTCCAACAAATTGTACTGTTAAAGGTGCTGTCTGTGTTTAGATTAGAATTTATAGCAAGAAAAAAGAAAGGAAAAGCCTCTTACTTTAATCGCTGTCTCTGAGGATTTCTCTGGTGTGGTTAGGCCACATGTTCCCCTCTCCCTGCCTTGCGAACCATCAGAGGTTACTTAACCACTTCAATTAACCTCCATTTTTCAAACACCCCAGTGGTCCCGACCCAGACAGCTGTCCTGCTGTAAACATGGTATGTAGTTTTCTGTGTTACTGACTCTTTGATTAAATTCAACTGTAGAGTTAATAATATGCAAAATGTTATGCTGACTCTGAATTTTTAAGAGTCCATTCATACATGAGGCAGACGAATGCATTGGGCAACTGATTTTGTGCTTTTTTGTTGCTGCTAAACTGAAGTGATTGTTTGTGGATCAGTATAACGTTGTTGCAGTATTTAGTCTAATTCTTAAATGCTAGACTCTGTACAGCCTACTTCCCAAACCCTACTACCATTGTACTTTATTTTCATGCTAAATATAAAATATGTTGTATGCAGAATAGTGTGACCCTGGTTATCATTTGTTCTTCTTATACATGCTATATCTTGCTTACTTTTTTATTTAGCTATCAAATACTTGAAACTGTTTCTTATGGGAGTGCAGTGTACTATTAATGTAAGGATTATGCTTTTTCTTTCAGTCGCTGTATTATATATTGCATGAGACACTGTTCAATTATTTTTTTATACAGTTCTATTTCTGCTAATGAGCTAACACCAAATATCTATTTTTAGGTATTATCTATTCTCATGGCTCCCACCCTGAAAGGCTCACCTTGCACAGGTAGAAGGACTGCATCCAGTTTTGCATTTAAAAAAATAAAAATAAAAAAATGGATAGCCACACTGGTCTTCCCTCAATAACTAACCTAACTAAGGTTACTATTTTTCTAATGTCTTTCTGCTTAAACTGTTTAATTCAGTCATACTGAGTCAACAGCACCAAACTTCCCAGTCCTTAAATAAGGCTTTTAATGCTAAAAGGTTCCACCAAATTGTACTGCTAAAGGTGCTGTCTGTGTTTAAGCACAAAACATAGATTAGAATTTAAAGCAAGTAAAAAGTAAGGAAAAAGCAAGTTCAACCAAATTGCACTGTTAAAGGTGCTGTCTGTCTTAAAACACAGAACATACATTAGAATTTAAAGCAAGTAAAAAAGCAATGAAAAAGCAAGTTCCAACAAATTGTACTGTTAAAGTTGGTGTCTGTATTGAAAAACAGAAGATATATTAGAATTTAAAGCAAGTAAAAAGGCAAGGAAAGGCCTCTAACTCTAATCTCAGGCTCTGAGGATTCCTCTGGTGTGGTTAAGCCCCATGTTCCCCTTCCCCTGCTTTGCTACAACTTGCT
The DNA here is from genome assembly GCF_019279795.1 of Protopterus annectens. Lineage (NCBI taxonomy): Eukaryota > Metazoa > Chordata > Ceratodontiformes > Protopteridae > Protopterus > Protopterus annectens. Next base: position 682,430,981 of record NC_056730.1, read on the forward strand.
AAATTTTGCTAAAACTTTATTTTGATGCTAAAGATATAAGATGTTTTATGCAGAATAGTGTGACCCTGGTTAGCATTTCTTCTTCTTATACATGCTATATCTGGCTTACTTGTTCTATTTAGCTAACAAATACTTGAAACTGTTTCTTAGGGCAGTGGAGTGTACTATTAATGTAAGGATTATGCTTTTTCTCTCAGTCACTGTGTTATACACGGCATGAAACACTGTTCACTTATTTTTGCTATTGTTCTATTTCTGCTGATGAGCTAATACTAAATATCTATTATTAGGTATTATCTCTTCTCACGGCTCCATCCCTGAAAGGCTCACAGAGTTAGAAGGACTGCATCCAGTTGGGCATTTAAAAAAAAAAATGGATAACCATCCTGGCTTTCCCTCAGTAACAAACTTAACTAAGGTATTTTTTCTTCTCATGGCTCCTACCCTGAAAGGCTTGCACAGTTAGAAGGACTGCATCCAGTTGGGAATTAAAAAAAAAAAATGGATAGCCACATTGGACTACCCTCAATAACAAATTTAACTAATGTTACTATTTTTTTCTAAAGTCTTTCTGCTTAATTGTTTATTTCAGCCATACTGGGTCAACAGCACCAAACTTCCCAGCCCTTAAATAAGGCTCCAAATTGCTAAAAAGTTCCACCGAATTATACTGTTAAAGCAGCTGTTTTTGCTTAAACACAGAATATACATTAGAATTTAAAACAAGGAAAAAAGCAAGGAAAAAGCAAGTTCAACCAAACTGTACTGTTAAAGTTGTTCTCTGTGTTTAAACATAGAACATAAATTAGAATTAAAAGCAAGTAAAAAAGCAAGGAAAAAGCAAATTGCACCAAATTGTACTGTTAAAGTTGCTGTCTGTGTTTAAAAGCAGAACATAGATTAGAATTTAAAGCAAGTAAAAAGGCAAGAAAAAGAATCTTACTTTAATCACAGGCTCTGAGGATTCCTCTCTTGTGGTTAATCCCCATGTTCCCCTCCCCTGCCTTGCTGACAATCAGAGGTTACTTAACCACCTCAATAAGCTCCATTTTTTCCAAACACCCCAGTATTCTCAACCCAGATGGCTGGCCTTCTGTAAACATGGTATGCAATTTTTTGTGTTACTGACTCTTTGATTAAATACAACTGCAGATTTAATAATATGCAAAATCTTATGCTGACTCTGAATGTTTTAAAGTCCATTAATACATGATGCTGACATATGCATTGGGCAACTGATTTTGTGCTTTTTTGTTGCTGCTAAACAGAAGTGATTGTTTGTGGATCAGTATATTGCAATATTTTATCTATTTCTTAAATCCTACACTCTGCACAAACAGCCTACTTCCCAAACACTACTACTATTAAACTTTATTTTTAATGCTAAAGATACAAGATGTGTGTCCATAAACAACTCTTACAGTACCTTATTCAAGATAATTTTCTGGACAACTACCAACATGGATTTAGACGACAGCACAGTACCACCACAGCCCACCTCTCCTTTTCTGATGTCATAAATTCCAACCGTAACAACAAAAACTATCTACTGCCCTGTTTCTCGATCTTTCCAAGGCCTTCAACATGGTTAACCACCAGCTACTCTTACTTACCCTAAAGAAAATATCCCTAAACAACCATGACATACAATGGTTTCAATCTTATCTTAATGGAAGACAGCAGGCTGTCCTTTGGCAGGACAAACTCTCCAACCTACTCCCCATTACCCTTGGTGTCCCCTTCTTTTCTCCCTCTTTATCAATGACCACCACACTCTAATCCCAGATGCAAACTGTATACAATAATAGCGATGACTCCACCCTGATTTGCTCAGCCTCTACCCTGCAGATCTCCTTAGTTTAACCCAGAAAAAAAAACTTTAATACAGTGGAAAACCGGATCTCTAATCAACAGCTGATATCAAAACCTAAAAAAACAAAGCTATTGGTCTTCTCCCCTACTCACAAATTCTCACCTTTGTTTATTATAACATCTAACAATGGGACCATAATCTCACCAGATATGTGTACCAAACTCCTGGGTGTTATAATAGACAACAGCTTCAAATATGATATGCACGTAAACCAAACTATTTAAACCATTAATATAAAAATTGTCACCCTATAGAAACACAAACCTTTTCTCACCCCTCTAGCTAGGACTGCCATTGCCCGTACCCATCTGCTTTCAACTCTAATCTATGCCTGGCCAATGCTCACTAACTTGAACAAAACTGATCTCGGCAAACTCTCTAGCTGCTACAATCAAATTGCCAGGTTTGCCATAGGGACTTCCTACAGGACACACCATTGTCAAAACCTAAACCTCTTAGGATGGCTAGAACTCCTCAGGCTAATTCAATATAATCAACTTACTGTAGCATTCAAGGTTGTTAACCATCCAGAAAAAACACACTCCCTTAAAAACATTATCCATCCCTACAAAATCACTAGGTCACGTCGTTCCACTACAAAACTTTTGGTTCAATCTGTTACAGCTAACAACTATCTGGAGAATCTTTGTTTGCAAATTCAGTAGGCAAAACCTGGAATTCACTCCCATCTGACCTTACTCTGAACTCCTCCCTTAATCAGTTAAAAAGAAATCTAACCTAGTATTTTAAAACTCACTGGTTATGTCCTTGCTATAACTCTGACTGAAGCCTAATCTATTTCCATATCCCTGCAATTTTTTATTCACAGCGACTTACCTCTTACAGTAAAATTTTGAAAAGAGAAGCTGTAACATCTCTGCAGATACTCTTTATATAGCTCCAGCTATAGGTTTGATAAGAGAAACTGTAACATATTTGTATATATTTCTGAATATAAACTGTATTCTTTATAGGCTTGAAATGTGAGACTGTAACTTGTATGTTAATACAATATGTTTGTGCATATACTGTAACATGCTTGTCTTTATCTGTTTGTAATTTTTGAGCTTTTCTCCCCGGGCCTCCACTGAAAATGTACATGTATCCAGTCGGACTATCCCGGTCAACAAATGTAAAATAAATAAATATATATATATATATATATATATATATATATATATATATATATATATATATATATCCTTCAGAACATCAAAGTACCACAATATTGAATCCTGATTCATTGAAATGACTTCACCGTTTCTTCAGTACATACATAGAATTCCTGGAACACTGAAAATCAACCCCAAGAAAAGTACCACTTGGCCACCATGGTGAACCTTGCCCCTTTTCCACTGTGCTGTGATCTTGGAGTTGGTATGTCTAGTTAGGGGGTTGTGGGAGGCAAAGCACCACACTTGGAAGGTTTTCTTATTTCTCTGTTTGTGTTTTGCCCTGGTGGTCAAGTTGTTCTTTTCCCAGGGTTGATTTTCACTGTTCTGGTAGTTCAATGTACTGAAGATTTAGCAAAGTCATCTCAATGAAGTGGGATTTGATATTGTGGTACTTCAATTTTTTGAAGTAGACCCATATATATATATATATATATATATATATATATATATATATATATATATATATACGTCAACATACAATGCGGGCTTGTGCTTCATTACTCTTGGATATACTCTGACCACACACATTAGTATGATCTTTGATTTAGTCTGCGTTTTCAAGATATATAACTAAACATAATATTCCATAAGTACATCCAAGAAATAAACTGATATAACTTTGGTAATTTATAAATGACACTTAGAATTTCTGCATGGAAATGTGACCCCAGATATTATAAGGAGGCATGCCTCACATTACTGTCTATACTGTTTATTTACAATACTCACTGAAATGCAATCTGAACAAGTCCAAAACTACTGATAATCCACATTCCGGTAATAGAATACAGTGATATTCCAAAGTCTATAATTAATTAAAAGATTTTGTATTATTTTCTAAGAAAATTAAATTCCATTTACTATATGTTTAGAATTAGTAAGAGTATGAAAATGAAACACATTAAGCACTTAGTTATTTGCATCTGTGCCATTTTATTGTATAATGCAAGACCTTGCCATTTTGAAAAAAAAAAAAACATATTTTTCTTTAAGAACATCCTTTAATCATGGTGCTTTCATTGCAAAACTACTAATGAATATCATATTGTACAAGGAATGCGATGAAATATTAGTTTTCATTACTTAACTGTGTTGTCTTTAATGTTTTTCTTTATATTTCAGTACAGTACAACACAGTATGCCTTCGGGCAAGCAGTGACACTAATCCTATTCAGATAATTATGGCAAAAGAAGAAAATGTCCTCTTTTTATTATAGTCTTAGTGAGAAATCACAGACTAATTAAACAAAGACTTGCAGACTGACTTCTTCTGGAATAACAAATCATAAAATGAGTTTTGAAACCATGAACATTGTCTGAGCTAGTTTTATTATTTATTTTTACATTTATTTTACATTTGTTGACTGGGTTAGTCCATCTGAGCTGAAGTAGCCCCTTTTCAGCAGAGGCCCATTTTAAAGATGAATGTTCCTCAGATACCACACTATACGGCAGCTAAGCAAGGTGTGCATAGAAACCTACCCGTTTTTTACAAAAGAAAATACGACACTTCAAGGATCGTAACAGAACAGCTACTTAATCTCTACAAACACAGAAAGGGTGAAATCTAACCAACACTCACAAGGTCACCATGTTCTAAGCATACCAAGGCCTAAAGCAGTGTCATAATAAAAGATAACAAAATATTTCCTGTTTGTTTATTAGCTACTGTGGCATTTAAGAGGAACAAATACAAAGTATATAAAATGTCTAGTACAAATTATAAACAGACACTTGGTCCAAGTGAAAGCATAAATGATAGTCTGTATGATATACAAGTTAAATATTTAAGAGAACTGAAGATCTGTAATTATTGTTTTAACTGATCACGAAGAATGTTTTCCTTCCTTACCCACCCCAAGGCTCTGATCCCTGTTATTCATGGCTAGGGTCTTCCCTCAGCTATAAACAGAAAGTGATATGAGACGTTTGCGTACCAGTCTGGATTTTGCTTGTCTCCTTATGCTACAAGAAAATTCTAAATGATCTTGAAGTAATATGTTAGAAAAAAAATTGTCACATTCATTAGTATTTTGGGTGCTTGATTGTGCATTTATCTTTTCCATTAGCAGATCAGTGAAGGGCAACATATAAAAACTTTTAAATTAATTTTAGTAATTTTTAGAATACCTTTTTCATAGCTAAAATAGTCATTCCTTGGTGTATAAATCGCCATTGTATATTTCCATTGAATCAAAGTACACTCTCAAGGGCAGGTGAGATGGGTTGGCAGATAACACTTTTCGGATCAAATACTGCTTGTCACTATTGATGTCAGTTCTGCAAAACATTTTACATAAAAGCTGATACATGCTGTCTTTTTTGTATGTTAGAATGAGTATTCTTTTCATGAGTGCCACTTTTGTAAATAGAATATCCTGTTACGTGTTTGGTCTTTGTTAGAACTGATATATTTGACTACTTAAAGCTACCAATTTGCTTGTTGTATTGCAAAATTGGATTGCATCATTCTTGTCAGCATGCTGATGCAGTGATAGGGAATTACAATTTCATTTATTAACTGATTGCAGCTAAGTGTCATGCATAATGTCACTTAACTGCACTTCTTGAATTTGAAAGGTTAATGGAGAAATTTCACATACTCTCCAGTCACTGTTTAAAACCTCTCAGCAGTCTCACATACAGTTTTGTGATACGTTATTCACAGCATTACCTAAATGACAAACTATGATATCTGAATGATTCCACTGAAACACTTGATCGTGGGGATTCAATAAACTTCATGTATGCTTTGCGCAGAGCCTACATGGAGTTTACATGTTAGCATGAGAGTGTGCGGTGCGCATCAGCTCACAATGCATATTATTGGGGAGCGGTGCACCAAATCTAGGTTTTGTGGCTCACAGCAGTGCTGCTGGCTGTGAAACCTTTCAAGTGAACATGGATAGCAATTCCATTTAAGGCAAAGCACCTACAGTGAATGAATTTGCATGGAATGCCAAAATGATCATCAGGGCTTTACGAATAGCTGTCATTCTGTTAGTGCAACACCTCTGTACAGAGGTTAACTTAATGACAGGACAAATAACCAGTAATAGGGAAATATCTGACACAGATGTCACATAGGAATGTGTTAGAATGTAACACTCTCAACCTCTTAGAACAAGAAATGTGGGCAAAGCCATACAAATGGGGGGAGAAAGGACCAGCAATAGAGACAGATATTTAATACTGCATGTCCAAACTTAGCAAGTTGATAGGATATATAGGCTGTAAATTAGCAGAAACTTTCTGAAGAGCATAAAGTTTGAAACTCAAATGTTAGTCATCAGTTTCTGACTCTGCTTTGCAATGACGTGCCAATGATTTGCAAGAAAAAAAATGTCATGAGGAAAAGATCACAATTATGGGACAAAAACTGCACATTCTGCACAGATCAGTACAGCTGAGAGGTGTGAACTCAAATGTATGTATTATTGAGTCACATCAGTTCAGAGATCATCCCAATGATATGGCAGAAAGCCACATATTTCATAAAGAAAACATCCAGACATCCTGGGAATATCTGGACAGTTGAGAGGTGTAAATACGAAGTATATGGTCCAAACACAGTACAGAGCAGTGTACCTATAGTGCAGAGTATTGTGATATCCCATTCCTAGCGTACTGTAATGAAGCTATGTTAATGATCTGTAACAGGACATGGGACTGCCATGTAAAATGAACATTCAGGGGAAGTGTGTATTGAATAGGGACACACAGATGAATTGTAAGAATGAACACAGGGAAAGAGTACAGGTGAAACTCACATATATACAGCAGAGGAGCACATGCCAATGGAAGATGGTTGTAGCTGCAACACCAAGTACATATCTATATAGTACAGTATGGACTGTACAGGGAAAATGTGTTGTGACTGTCACACAATGAGATATAACAATGGGGTGGTTATGTGTGAGTGAGATAAGTGTCCTTACATGAATAATGCAGAGGGCATTTATCAGGGATCTGACATACAATTGGAGTAGGGTGCATATTGGGAAGCTGTGCAAACTGTTACACCTGAATATGAGTATACTCTCAGCAGAGATCTCCAGCAAGATTGTCACAGGTAAAGGATCATGGATTGCAAACATTACAAGAACCAACCACAATCATGGACAATATCAGAATAATACAACCATTAATCCCATGCCTGTGACATACCATATGTGATGTGGAGTGATAATAGATAAGCCTGCACACACACACACACACACACACACACACACACACACACACACACACACACACACACACACACACACACACACACGCACACACACACACAAAACACACACACACACACGCACGCGCACACACATTGACAACTAACATGATACAGCCACACTCTATGAGGGTTACCACGCACACTGTCCTGGTACTGTAATATCTGCAAGAAGTGTTAGAAGGGACACTGCTATACCTGTCTATAGGCAATACAGGCTAGTTGCCTTGTGTGCATTGTGTACATGGCCTATATCTATTGCACAATACACACTGTCACGAATGATATACATGCCATTAATGTTGTCAAACACCTATGTATGCAGTGTGTGCATAAGCTGAACAGGTAGCATACATGCAATTGATATAACAATTCTTCAAGGTTAAGAACACTGCATCAATGGGCCCAGACAATATCCCAGGATGCATTCTAAATTGCATGAAACATGACCTATCAGGCCCTCTGGATTTGCTATTTAACTGTAGTCTCCAAACAGACTTAATACCTCACAAATGGAGAACAGCAACAATCATGCCTCTGCACAAAGGTAGGCCATCTACAGTCCTTTGAAACTACATAACCATAAGTCTCACTAGTTTTATATGTAAAGACATGGAAAGACTTATCATGGAAATGATCAATAATGATATAATAAACCTCCAGACACTGGACCCAGCCCAGTTTGGTTTCGTTAAGGGCAGGTAATGCCTACTCAACCTGATGGACTTCTTTGAAAAGGTCACCAAAGCAATGGCTGAGGGCAAAATGGTTCACCCTGCCTATGTTGACATGGCCAAGGCATTTGACACAATACCCCATTTGGGCATTGTTGCAAAACACAAGAGGTTAGGTACAAACCTGTATGTCACCCAGTGGATAGCCAACTGGCTCACAATCAGGACCCAAAAAGTTAGAATCAGGGAGTCCACCTCTACAAAGAGGTCAGTCACAAGTGGAGTCCCTCAGGGATCAGTCCTTGGACTGCTCCTTTTTGGCATTTACTTCTCTGAAGTCAAGGTCAATGTCAATGGTCTTTGGCTAATTAAATATGCAAATGATTGCAAATAACAGCTGTCAATGAATCCCACACTGACAGAAATGTTCTCCAGGAAGGGCTGACACAGACAAGCAACTGGTGTCAGAGCCATGGATTAAAACTAAATGCCAAGAAATGCATAATAGTATCCTTTGAGAGGTCATCTACTCCTGTTAACTATCATACTGACAACACACCACTTATTGATGACGCAGTAGTCAGGGACTTGAGATCACACATAAACAGTAATTTAGCCTTTCACCATCACATGTCTACAGTAGTGAGGAAATCATTCTATGTTGCACAACTTATAAACAAAGGTATGGCATCTAAGTCCAAGGAATCTTTGTTCCACTGTATTTGGCATTCATCAGACCTATCATTGAGTACAATTCCCCCTTTGATATGTATCTAGCCAGGCATGTCCAACAAATGGAACATCTGCAGAGGTTCCTCAGTAAAAGAATACAGGGCATATGTAAAATGTCCTATGCAGACTGCCTCAAGGTCCGGTCCCTGTATTCTGCCTCCTACAGGCTTTTGAGGGGACATCTATGCCTAACATACAGGGCATTGTCAGACCCCACTCTGATGGCCCTCCTGCATATCCATAAAACAAACAGCACCAGAATTATCCATTCTAAAGATTTAAACCTGGCTTGTGATATTAATAGTACCTGCTGGACAGACAGGTATATAGCCCAGAGACTACCCCATCTCTGGAACAGGCACCCCATCAGTGTGAAGCAGAGTTCCTCCATAATCCAATTCAAGTGCAACTTGGACAATTGGATTGGGAACAAGAAAATTCATCCCTGGTTTGGCACCTATATCTCTAATGGATACAGACAACCTCCAAAGGTTCCCAGGCCCCTGCTTGTAAATGTTTCATCTCCCAAGCTCCTATTTATACTTATCAAGGGTATCAGAACTTGTCAGAGATTTGAGATGCATAGCTAGGCTGAAAAAGGCCTATGTGGTCATTAGCCTAGTAAACACCTATGAACCTACTGGTGTACTGCACTATGAGATAGTCATGTACAGTATATTCCACAGAAAAATACGTAGGTATGGCCAATAAGCTGTGCAGCAGTGGACTGTGACAAAGGTGGTACCCTTCAGTTACAGATCACTGGAAGATGCGTTGGGAGGTATATGAAGAAGGGTACGCTGTACACAGTTATTGGTGTGCTGAAGGCTGGGAACAATGAAGTTATTATGGCCTGTAATGTGCATGCCCTTCACATACCCAGTAGTTCTGTTACATTCAAGGGAGTAGTCAGCACTATGACCACATGCTGGTGGATGTACCAGTTATCCTCTACCCCAGGACACAGACCACATACCTTTTGGTTTGATTATAGAGTGTGATGTCTACATTATACTTGGGTGGTCTGTCTGTTTCCTGATTCAACAAATCTCTCCATGTGTCTCCCTCCATGTGTCTCGTCAGTGCAGGTGATGTCATGGCTGTGGCAGCAGTCTCTGGTACGTGTTGACGCTGTCTGTATTATACTAATATCACAGCTGGAGTTTGGATATAGCATGTGTAGGTTTTTATACTTGAAAAAGTCCTACAATTGAGTTAGGGTGAAAGCGCTTGTGGAATTTATATAATAAATATTTTATGGACTTGCAAGCTGTGTGCTGACACGATCGTTTTATTGGATTAGTGGTTTTGTTTCTACAATCTTTTTCCACTTGTTTTTTATTTATATATGTGTATGTCATCTGTAATGTCCATCACTTAACTAATAGGCAGGAAAGGGACACACCTGATGTACCCACCTGATCAATGTACCTGAGATATATTTCACATCACACATTTTAACATAGTGAGATGCCATGTATGTCATACAATGGTCTACCCCTTTGGTGATATAGTTGTTCATGGCCACATATTACAGTGGTGATTGAATACCTTAGTGTGGATTTTTCTCAAATGCCTTGATCTCTTCAAGTTGCACAAGATGATACTGCTGTCATCATGCATGCCCTCAATGACCTCTTTGAGGATACCTATAAGATGAAATGGACCTGATGTAGCAGTAGCAACTCAGACCGATCTTTTGCATACACCTAGAATATTCCTAGTGTACATGTAGAAGAGGTCTATGAGACATGTTGGTCTACTTCACAGTCGAGGAGAGTCAGAATGTCCCTATACATGCATGCATCAAGTGCTGTCCCTCCAACTCAGGTGGATGCATTTTCATGTACACCCTTGTATGGAAACATAGGCATTGTGGAGGGTGTGTTGAACTGTGCATTCAACTGTATCAGGAAGGTGTATGTTCTGGGTCATGCTATAGATGATTGGTGATGTTGTCAAAGCACATGGATTCCATGTGATAGGCCTGGAGGAAGGTAAGACAGTGCATACTGCCTATTGTGAACTGGCTTAGTGTTTTGACACGATCACACACGCAAGTATCATTGAGGAAACCCCCAAGCTTGGGATTAATCTTTACATCAGTTGATGGGTAAACAATTGTCTCACTGAGGGAACACATCATGTGAAAATTGGTGAATCAAACTGTACAGGTAGAGCTGTCACCATTGGCAAACCCCAGGGATCTGTGCTTGGACCTTCACTGTTTGAACTGCATTTCTCAGCAGTTCAGGCTAAAGTATATGGCCTTTGGCTTACCAGGTTTGCTGATTTTTGCATATTGTGTGCAATCATCGAGTCCACCAATGGTGATAACATAGTACAGGAGAAGGTAACACACAACTGAATGGTGACAAAGGCACGCAGTGTGTAAATAAAGGCAGAAATATGTATTTGTAATACTGTCCATCTGAAAAGTGGAGTTCCATGTTAATCACAACACTGACAACAGTCCTGCTGTACAGAAACCCAGTGAAGCAAGCACTGGATCACATTTAGATAGCCAATCTGAACTTTGACCATCAAGTGTCCATACTATTATTGCAAGCCTATGTTGTGCACATCATAAGTCATGCCATCATACTGATATCTTAGAACTGTATGACAGCATTGTAGTTACTCCTCATTACAGACCTAATAGAGTATAATGCTCATTTTTACATGTACCTCAACAGACACATGTAGCAGCTGGAGAGACCATGGGGCTTTCTCAGCAAGATAACACAGGGCCTACCCATAATACCATGGTGTATGTGGATAGCCGTGTCACTGTAAACTTTATTGTATAGGATGGGGTGACTTCAGCCTGGCCCCCGGGCCAGTATCTGACTCTGCCCTGGTGGGAAAAATGCAAATTGAAAAATGGTATATAGTTGATGACATTAGCAGTGTTAGTTGAGGAGAAAATGCTCTCTGTAATGTTCAGCAACAGCTCACACACAAAAAACACCCAGTTGACTGCAGTGAGAATAAAATCCCTACCTATCTAACTACATAGACTACAGAACACAGTTCTTTACACATGCACCACAGCTCAAGGCCAACTTATAGTGTGTCAGACAACATTTTATAGCTGATGACATCAGCAGTGTCTAGCTGATGACATCAGTAGGGTCTGTTGAGAAGAAGATAACAGTGTCTCACATGCTGTTATAAAATGTTCTCTGTAATGTCAAGCACCAGCTCACACAGACACACACACACACACACACACACACACACACACACACACACACACAGTTGACTGTCATGAGATTAGAACCCTACCTATCTACGCACACTACAGAAAACAATATTTAATGCAAGTGCCAGAGCTCAAGTCTGATTTATACAGGAGTGCAGGTGAACTTATAGTAGATGACATCAGCAGGCCATATGGGAAACAAGAGGTTTGGAGGCTTGTATGAAATGGATATGTAGGCATGAGCAAGTATCAAAATATTGGCACTACATATAATTGGAGAAGTAACCTCTACTGTGTGGACACATGCACACAGTTGACTGTAGTGAAAACAAAAACCCTACCTAAGTACACAGACTATAGAACACAGTACATTACGCATGTGCCAGAGCAGAAGTCTGATTTATACAAGATTGCAGGTAAACTTACTGTAGATGGCATCAGCAGACCATCTGGGGGTCAACAGGTTGTGAGGCCTGCATAGTCACAAAGCTTCATAGGTTCATGTGAGGCTACTAACCTAATGGCAGTAGGGTGTTTAGAAGCCTAGCTTTGTAAAAAATACAAGTATCCTTATTGAGCATAGTTGGATGTTTATTTTTAGCACAGTGTGTTTGTGAGCAGCACCAAATGGCCCTGTCCATAAGGGACATAGATGCCTGCCCAGAGGTGATTTTACAATCATCCAACCAGTAGTCAAGGTTGCACTTGAACAAGGTATTTTAGAAGCACTGCTTCCCATGCAGTGGGAGCCTATTACAGAGGAGCCTTCATGATACCAAGTACAGTGAAAGGTATGTCAGTCTTTCCATGTATGCCATGTTTGGAGGCCTTGGAGTCTCAGCCCAATTGCTGCAAGTGTTTGATGAGATACAGAGAGATGCAAGCACTGTACTCTATTACTAGTGTGATAAAGGTACAGTACAGAAGAGGTATGACTACCCTGGTTTTGAGTGTGATGTCCATATATATGATGTGTGCAATTCAGACTGTGTGTGTTACAATTATGGGCACATAATGATAAAAGTTTACTTTGCTATAAACATGTTTCCCAAGTCTCACAACACTATGTCAGAGCTTTGTGGGGTGCTATTTATATCATAATTTAAAGGGGTACATCATTGACAAAGGTAACAAAGAGTGGTTGTATGCTTAAAGTTCAGTCTGTGAGTTTGTCACCAATCATCGCTCTGTGTCAGCCACTACTGTAATATGTTGGCATCGCTGGGGGACTCTATGTGAGAATGTCCAATTTAACAGTCATCTGCATACTTGGTAAACCACAGGCCATCTATTGTTACCTGTGCTTTAGGGAAGTATTTCCCAAACGATTGAGGGACCCGCACAGATTTTGGGGTATTCCACTGGTGAGTGGGCTAGTGGTGGAGATGCAGTTCCCAACTTTGAGAGTGCGTGTTTTGTTGTTGAGCCAGTTGGCTCTCCATCTAGTACTGTATGGCCTGACTCCCAGATGTAAAATCTTCACTATGAGACATGAATGGGGAATAGTGTAACAAGGCCTTGGATAACTCAAAATAGGCAGTATGTCCTGTTAAGCCTCATCCGGGTCTTTGGGGTCAGTATCTAAGAAGTCCACAATGGACAGTAAACAAGATGTACCCTTGACAAAACCAACGTGGGTAGTGTCAAGTGTGTTGAAGGTTACCTATGTCCCTGTGGATATGGTCCATGCTGATTCCTGTATTAGTCTTGCAGATAAGACTTTTTAGGTGTATGGGTCAATAGCTGCAGGTCTGCATGTTACTAGATTGATGTATATTGCATGGCACACAATATTTGATATTACATTTTGTAGTGTAGTTGATATATGTGTGGAAAAAGTACTGAGGCCCCAGGGTTGTAGTGCTTGGGAGGGTGCCAACATATGGATATATTTTAAATATTTCACATAAAGTTAGATAGGGCCCTCAGTTTGTAATGTTTCTACATGTAATTTCATGTCATACAAAGGAAATGGACAGTAAACAGTAGTAATAGAGCATAATATATACATTTCCACAGCACAACAAACAATGGGTTTGCGTGACACTAGCAAAGTCTATATGCATGCGAGATACACATGTTTGCACACTGCTGAGCATTGCACAAAAGTGAGCTGCATTGCTAAAGTCTGACAGGTAGTAGTGAGTCTCTGGAATATACCTGCTACTTAACTGCCTCTTCAGCAGCAGGCAGCACGTGTTAATGCAGTTAATGCAGTGGTGCATTCCTTTTGGGGGCCAGATGGTACTAAGTTTGAATACAAATTAATCTAACTACATTCGTATTACTGTTGCTGAGCTTTGATGCACGATGCGCACCATCGCACAGAATTCATTAAATAAAAGGAAATGGGGAAGATAGGACAGTGGTGAAATGGGGACCAATCAGGGGAAGAACAAATGGAAATCAATACAGGAATGTGCAGGAGGGAGGTAGGTATGAACCATAGCTATCCATTCTTTGACAGTAAATCCTGATAATATATGCAGAATATTAGCTGAATTTTTACTGCCACCTCTAGACAGGGTGGAGACATCCAAAATGTATGTTTGTCAAGCAGGGTCACAGTGAGAATCAAGTCCTCAGCCACTGGAATATCATCACTGTCAACTCACTCTGCCACTGGTTGGAGTGCTCAACATCTCCTTCTCCTCCTCCTCATGGCCCTGGTTAAAATGAGGGAGAGCAGCCCCTCCATCCAGTGTAGGCATGCACCAATAGTGTGGCACATAACCCTATTCACCATCTGTGGCAGTTCAGCATGGGTGATAAAATCACCACCTCTGTCACTGCTCCTGGAGGGGAACCATTGGGCTATCCTCCAGGGCAGAACTACTTGAAGGGCAGGTAGTGCAGGGGCAGCAGGGGGTGGGCTGTTAGGTTGGTTCCCAGACTTGCTGGTTAATGGTACCGGGGCTGGTGGAGTGGTGGCAGGTGGATCCTGTGGGGCAGGCCTAGTCCTCTGTTCTGTGGAGCATTTTGTGATGTGGTACAGGTAGATGACATGGGCACATTTTGATGACACATAATATAAAACAAACAAAAAAGTAGAGATGAGGGTTGGGGTGAGAGAAAAAAAGAGATAAGATTAGTACCTTCATATGTAACATACAATGCATTAATACAATTATTTGTCTCTATTATCTTAACCTTTCCTTGTCAGACTACCACCCCAACAGATAACTATTACTTTTAAGACTACCAGCTCCTAACGGATGCACACTATACTACAATTTGCAGCAAGTACTCCTTTACATGTGCATATATTGCACATATGCTTATTCCAGTTATACAGATTACAGTTTATAGCAGGGCATGTGTGCAACTGGTATAGAGCTTTAACTTTAAACCTTTAAGTTACACATAATTGAAGAATTAACAGTATTGTAAAGTTTATGATACAGAATTGCCTAGACATGGTAATATCCTGCTGTCTCTAATTATGGTGGCTGCCAAAAAAGCAATTACTAGAAAATGGAAATCAAAATCTAAACCAACTATATTAGAAGTAGTGAATACAGTAACAGTGATAAAACAACGGGAATTAAGATCTTTAGAAAAAGGTAGGAGCAAACAACATAGGAAAAATGGGAACTGTAGTAACAACACATAAAGGGGAGGAATGAAGTTTAAAAGAAAGTAGGACTTAAATGAGCTATGTAATGTTTGACTGGAAACAGTTGGGTAGACTATTAGTGATGTATAATATTTGCAACTGGGAGTGTGTCACTATGGTTTGCGATGTAAAATGCTTGCAACTAGGATTGCGTCTGTGTGTTTATTTTTCATTTATATAAATGTGTGATTGCTTATGTCTTAAGTGATAGTTTAACAAAGATGTTTCTTGTTTAAAAAAAAGGGCAGGAATTGAATAATTTATGTAATATTGCTTAGTTTATATGCTCTGTAACAATATATGTGAAGCATAATGTTTGTTAATTTTAACTTGTCAATACAATTTGATAACTTTTATATAAATGTAAATGTGCCTTTGTCACAAGTGATAATTCAATAAAGGTATTTAAAAAAATGAGAAAAAACACTGCTTCACCACACAAGGGGCAAAGCAACTATTGCAAACTGAACAAACCAAAAAATAATAAAAGTGCACCACGCTGGTAACCACGAAAAAAATGCTTTATTCGAACACAATGGTAGACTAAGTGCTTTCACCTTTAATCACAGGCTTCATCAGACTCTGACACTCAGCGTGGTGCACTTTTATTATTTTTTGGTTTGTTTATTTAAAAAAACAGTATTGTATAGTTCGGAAGTGTAGTATTTGAACCCACCACCTCTGACTATCGGAAGTGTAGTATTTGAACCCACCACCTCTGACTAAAGTCTAATATTGTACTCTTGGTTTGTGCTACAGACTAATGAATGCATACTTGCTTTTACAGTTGAGAAATTATGCTCATTTTGATACAAATGTATAAAATACCAAATAAGCTACCTTTAACTTTTAATGCTACAATAACAGTACTCTTCTGCTACATATATACCGCATGCCTCCCTCATCCTTGCCAATCTAGCACTATGGGTCCTAACATTGAACTCCCTTTCCATGTCAGCTGTTGAAAAACAGAACAGAACAGAATACCGTTATGAATACCAGTCTTGCCTATATTCAGCTTTCAAGCCTTACAAGTACTCTCTGTAGTTGATACTTACACATCTGTGGGATGTCATCAATCCTAAATTCCTCAATCCAAGCATCAAGGGTACCCCTCTTCCTCCTCCTCCAGAGGTCATTGTAGTGATGCCTACATTGGTCTTCAGTGCGGAGGATACCGGTGGCATTGGTTACAGCCTAGGCCAAACTATCTCAAGCTTTTAACTTATACTGGGTCCCAGAATAGTCCCTCTGTAGCAACCTGGCACTGTAATGTTTCAGTAGGAATCCAATAAAAATCAATCTTGGACTCCTGGACACCCCATCTCTGAGCCCTAAATCTCACACCCTTTCTACAAACATCTGCCAAGTATACCACAAAACAAGCGCAATAGAGAATGATGGTTTCTCACCAGTTCCAGATATCACATTTAGTGGGTGTGTGCACACTGTTTGAAAATATTGTGCAGTACTTACCATCATGCAAACATGCTGAGCAATGTGTTTGTGATATGGTGAGAGGTGGATAACAGTGGCAAGCAATGCAATTCCAAGGTTATTTGATGTACAGGCAGTTGTGTATGTGTGGTTAACAAATCTGAAGGCCATGGCAGTCCAGAAAGCGGAAATATACTTATAGGACTGTTTGTAAGTTCCTGAGCCCCCCCAAGCCTTTCTGTGTTGGAGGGAAGCCTTCCAGCTTATCAGTGGGAGTGGTAAGCACTAGGTAACCTATCTACCCCATAAGGAGTGGTTTCTGGCTCAGAAATTGTAGTTATTGGCCGTTTGGGCAGTTTTTCCATCTCTCTCAACTCACTGATTTAAAAGCCTGCATTTGCACTTGTTTCCCCCCTTTCCTGTAACTAGTCTAGTCCAGATACAGATTTGCTGTGTCCAAGACAGTTTTGTAAGCTTCTAAGCCCCCCCCCCAAGCCTTTCTGTGTTGGAGGGAAGCCTTCTAGCTTATCGGTGGGAGTGGTAAGCACTAGGTAGCCTATCTACCACAAGTGGAGTGGTTCCTGGCCCAGAAAGTGTAGTTTATTGGCCGTTTGGACAGTTTTTCAATCTCGCTCAACTTTCTGGTTTAAAAGCCTATGTTGCGCTTGTTTCCCACCTTTCTTTTAACTAGTCTAGTCCAGATACAAACTTGCTGTATCCAGGACTGTTTGTAAGCTTTTGAGCAGTGCCAGAGTCTGCTCTTCAATTTTTCCCTTGGATCTACTAGTTCTCTCCTCTCCTGCACTTATACTAGCTTATTAGTCTAGCACTTTACCAGACTCCTTATAGCAATTATTGTAGCACACAAAAGTGCTATCAGCACTAAATGTTCTACAAGGAAACAAATCCAGTACTTATTATCAATGCCTATCCCTCCAGACATGTCTAAAGGTCAGTTCCCTGTGCATTCTCCTATTAGCCTGGGGAAATTGTGCATCCCGAGGCAATGTAGCAACTGCCTCATGTACACTGACAACTCTCTCCTCTTACCTTCCAACACTCAGACTTGCAGGAGATGCACTTTTATATCCAAATTGGAAGCCACGCATTCTCCAGCCAAGACTGGAATAGCTGGTCAAGAGGAGAAGGTCAACACTTGCACCACACCACAAAGAACACATAGCCCACAAGAACACACACCAGCATTGCCTTCACATAAAAACACAAACCACGCACCCACCTTCGCTGAGGCTCTCAATAAAAATCTACCCAAGCAGCAGAGACCTCCAAGGCACAAACGCACTCTACCACCACAACACAATACTAATCATGCAACACATAACTCTCCTAAACAGTGTGCCACTCAACCAAAGCCCCTAGGGCAAAACAGCATGCCCAACACACTAGTCATAGGTGACTCAATAGTGAGGCACACTGATGTCCCACTCACTAAGCTAAATAAGGAGAAAGTAACAGTAAGCTGCCTGTCAGGTGCCAGGATCCACCACATAATGCATGCACTCAGGTCCCTCAACAACAGGTACAAATATGACTCTGTCATTGCACATGTGGGTGTGAATGACCTGAGACATACCTCCCTGGACTACATGAGAAGGAACATGGGGGAGCTCTTGGATTATGTAGCCCAGGTGGGTATGACCCTATTTACTAGCATCCTACCATCACCCAGAATGATACCACAGTACAAGCAGACAATGATTGATTTCAACAATTGGCTAAGCTTCTGGTGTCATTCTAAAGGGCTTCAGTACCTGTCTGCCTGGGATGACATAGTATGGGAGGATGGCATAATGGTTAAGGTTTTTAACTTGCAGACACAAGGTGCAGGGTTTGATTCTCACATGGGGTAATTGGCTAGGCCTAAAATGGCCCACAAGGGCAGTTAGCCTAGTACTAATCTATCTATGTATCTATCATGACTGACAGACCTCGATGCTTTGTCAGAGATGGCCTGCATCTGTCACCCCTAGGCTTCCGGATACTAGCCAAGGCTCTTGGCACCCCTATAGTGCCTTTTTTAGGTGGTGTTCCAAAGACCAAGTTACCACTGTAACAGCTGCAAATAAATGCAATCTGATGGTCATGCTGCTCAATGCTAGAAGTCTAAATCTCAAAATGCACTTGCTTGAAGCACTCCTTAAAATGAAAAACATCGACATTTGTGCCGTAACAAAGACCTGGTTCAAGACAGCAGAAAGCACCCATGCACTACCAAGCTATAACTGATTCTACACTTTCAGCCCCAGAACTTGGACCGAAGCTCCAAAGGCAGTGGTGTTTCCATATTCATAAAGGATGTGCACACCTCCACACTGGTAGCCCAACATAACGCATCAGAGATACGTCAGGTGCAGCGATTCAAGTCGTAGTCTGCTATAGGTCCCCCACCATGTCCCAAGACTCGCACTCCATGTTCCTAAGCACCCTGGAGAATATTAGGGTCTGACCTAACACTCTCTTACTAGGCAACTTCAACTACCCCTCCATTAACTGGGTAAACTACTCATATACCAATACACTTGCCCAACATTTCCTGGAGTTCATTAATTCCAATGCCTGAACCAGCTCATTCTTACCCCCACTAGAGGTAGCAACATCCTTGACCTGGTCATTACTAACTTCTGTCAACCTGTGTTCCTTGATCTCTTATTATCCCTTCTGTGGTCATTACTAACATGGTCAACCGTTGCTCTACACCAATAGTCAGCTCCTCCCTGGTTAGATCGGACCACAAAATAATCACCTTAAAAATCCACATTCCCTCCCCCCGCAACGGTAACCACCATGAAAAACTTCTCCAAAGCTAACTTTGGGCTCCTAAAAACAGAGTTGGCTAACTTCACAGCACCCATGCAAATGGAGAATAGTTGCGTGACTGCAGAATCATACAACAATGCACTGTACGAACACATACACAAATGCATGGATCTCGCCATACCCAATAGAACCAAGACGCTCTACTCCAAATAAAGGAAGCCAATCTGATGGTTCCCTGCCATAAACAAACTCTACAACAAAAGGAGGAAACTGATGTGGAATAAGGTGAAGTCCCAAGACTGGAAAAACTCCCTTATCAGCTTCAACAAAAAGTTGAGATCCCTCATCAAATCCTCTAAAGCTAGCTATGAAAATAGAATTGCAGCAGATAGTAAAGACAAACACAAGGCCTTCTATAGTTATGTAAAGAATATCCATGGCAATACCCAGATTTGCTCTGAGCTACTGCACAATGGTACCTCCTATACTGAGCTAACAGATATTGCCAGTATACTGGCCGACAGATTCAGTGCCAACTTTACAACCCCCCCAAAGGACCAATTACAATACTAGTAGATTGTCAGGCACCCAGTATTACTGCTGCACAGGTTAACACAGCACTGTCCAAGGCCAAGAATACAACTTCTGTAGGACCTGACAATATCCCTGGGTGTCTTCTACATGAACTACAGAGTGAACATGCACCTCACCTGTGTGCCCTGTTCAATCACAGCCTCACCTCAGGCTTTGTCCCTACCAAATGGCGCACTGCTACAGTCATCCCTCCCATCAAAGGAGGAGTGACTACAGACCCTGGGAACTATCACCCCATTAGGCTGATGAGTCTGATATGCAAGGCTATGGAATGCATCATCGTGGACCTAATAAGCAAGGATATAGGGAATCTCCAAACTCTGGATCCCACACAGTTTGGTTCTGTGAAGGGTAGATCATGCCTGCTCAACTTGGTCAACTTCTTTGAGTCAGTCACCAGAGATGTGGATGAAGGCAATGTGGTTCATACAGCCTACCTTGATCTGGCCAAGGGCTTTGATACCATTCCTCACTCAGGAATCATAGAAAAACTCACAAAGCTTGGCATAAACCCCTATATCACTAGGTGGGTTGCAAACTGGCTCACAGATCAAACCCATGGTGTGAAAGTAGCTGACTCCAAGTCAGACTGCTGTCTATTCATGAGTGGAGTCCCACAGGGTTCAGTCCTGGGTCCTCTCCTGTTTGGTATCTACTTCTCTGAAGTCCATGCCAACATGAAGGAACTCAGGCTGATAAAGTTTGCAGACAATTGCAACTTGGGAGCAATTATTAACTCACCAAGTGATAGTGACATCCTACAGAATGGCCTCACTGAGACCAACGACTGGTGTCAGAACCATGGCCTTAAGCTCAATGCCAAAAAATGTATCGTCATCCCCTTTGGGAAAACCCCGGTTCCCATGAATTACCACATTAATGGAAGTCCACTGAACACAGAAGGCATTAGAAGAGATCTAGGAACACAGGCTGACAGGAAATCTCTCTTTTGATCACCACATTGCCACTGTGGTCAGAAAGTCCTTCTATGTGGCACAGCTCATTACTAAGGGTTTTGCATCCAGGAAGAAAGAGGTCATTGTCTCCATCTACTCTTTCCTCATTAGGCCAGTCATCGAGTACAATGCCCCATTTGACATGTACCTCACTAGACACCTGCAACAACTGGAGAGGCTGCAAAAGTACCTTACAAAGAGGATCCTAGGCCTTGAACACTTGTCCTATATGGACAGACTCAAAAAACTCCAACTATTCTCTGTCTCATATCACCTAATTAGAAGCGATCTCTGCTTGACTTTCAAAGCCATGTCTGACCCAGCTCTCTTAGAAATGCTATATCTAAAGAAATCCCAATCCCTCCACACCACATGCTGCAGAGACCTCAACCTCATTACCACAATTAACAGAACATGCTGGAGGGACAGGTTCATAACCCAGAGACTGCCCATGCTATGGAACAGACTTCCCATACATGTCAAGCAGAGCACCTCACTGACCCTCTTCAAGGGAGATCTTGATGAGTGGATGGGAAACAGAAAATTCACCCTGGGGATAACTCTAGTGGCTCTACTCAACAGAGGCACTGAAAAACTAAGGTCAGTTGGCACTATGCCAGGGTAATCCCATGGCTAGGCTTGTAAAGGCCCCAGGGCTATTAGCCTAGTACACACCTATGAACCTATGAACCTATAGGAATATAGTACACAGTACACCCACAGTCATATATTTGATAATAAATGGATAATACATAGATAAATAAATAAATGACTGACACAATTCTACTGTGTTAGCTCTTATACATATAATTAATATCAGCTATACTATGTCTAGTGCTATAAGTGAGAGTGACTATAATGGGGAGTGGAACAACATTAAAAGTGTATAGAATATGTTGTGTTCGAACCCAGGACCATGTGTATGACAGTTCTATATTTACACCTGTTGTTACAAGAAGGTTAAAAAAATACTTGCTTATGTTGCAGTTCATTGTATATAAACTCTATGTCACAACAGTAAAACAAAGGTTGCATAGCCTGTACTAGAGACCAGGACCATCTATGCTCCAGCCCTACCCTTACACTTGCTGCCACAGGATTAGTTACATGACATACCCTGCCTTACTATTCATCCTTAAAGTCTCGCTGTTAACCTCAGCACAATGTCACATAGTGGGTTTTTATGATGCCCAATAGTATTAATTGAATGCATTTGGTTTCTATTTTTGACTGGCTGGATCCTGTATTTTCCCTGGGTTGGCCAGTTTGTGCACTGCTGCACTTGATGCACACCAGATAAACACAGCCAAACCTTATATTCATTTTTATCCTTTTCCCCTGTTTGCGCTAAGGGGCACAGCATGCAAACACTGGAAAAAAGAGAGAAAGAAACAGATTATAACCCAGTACCATTTGGCCCCAAAAAGGAAAATATCAATGTATTAACAACTGCTGCCACAGAGTTAGTTAAGTAGTAGGTGTTTTACATACACTCAGTACCAAGTGTCAGACTTTAGCAATGTGGCTACATTTGTACACTGCTAATCAGTGTGCAAACTGATGTAGCTAACATATGTATACACTATGCTAACCACTGCACAATGGAAAACTACATATTATTAATTATTACTGCTGTTTATTATCCATTTATTGTGTATGACATGACATTACATGTGGAAACATTAAAAATGAATGCTCTATCTCACACTATGTCACATATTTACAATACAGCCATGTGTTGCCCCCCCCCCCCCCAAGCACTACAACCCTGGTGTCTTAGTACTTTTTCCACACATATATCACCTACACTACAGAAAGTAACATCAAATGTTGTGTCATATGCAATGCACATCAGTCTGGTAACATGCAGAACTACAGCTACTGACCCGTAACCCTAGCAAGCCTTATCTGCAAGGCTAGGGGAAAGGATCAGCAAGGACTTTATTACAGGGACATAGGTGACCTTCAACACACTTGAGTCGATCCATGTTGTGTTTGTCAAGGATAGAGCTTGTCTACTGAACCTCATGGACTTCTTTGATAATGAAGACGAGGACCTGAATGACAGATGACAGGACATACCACCTATGTTCAGTTGCCCAAGACCTTTGACAATATCTCACATTCATGTGTCATAATGAAAATGTCCCATCTGGGAAGTAAGCCATACAGTACTAGTTGGAGAGATGACTGGCTCACCAACAGAACATAAACTATCAAGGTTGGGTATTGCATCACCCCAACTAGCCAGTTACCAATGGAATACCACAATGATCTGTGCTGGGACCTCCAATGTGTGGAAGCTACTTCCCTGAAATGTAGGCAATGGTAGATGGCCTGTGGTTTACCACATTTGCAGATGCATGTTAATCGGGCACACTCATATAGATTCTCCCAAAGATGGTAACATATTACAGAAGGGGCTGACAGAGACAAATGATTGGTGCCAAACTCACAGACTGAACCTTTTAGCAAACAATGTATCATTGTCCCCTTTGACAATGAAGGACTGCTGATAATTATGATATACATGGCATCCCTCACATCTCAAAGACAGTGTTGTGAGACTTGTGAACACACATTCATAGCAATCTACACTTTCATCACTATGTGTCCATAGTGTTGAGACACACATTCTGCATTGCACTGTCATGCATATGGACATTACATCCAAGAACAGGAAGGTCATAGCTCTCTTGTGCTCCACCCTTATCACACCATTAATTGAACATAAGGCTCCCTTTTGTCTGTACCTCACCAGACAACTGCAGCAACTGGAGAAAAATAGAGGTTTGTGGCTGGGAGAATGCCGGTCCTCCAAACATCATATAATGGAAGGACTACAAGACCTGTAAATGTACTCAGTATCCTGCAAGCTGCTGAGAGGTGACTTATGCCTGACACATAAAGAAGTCTCAGACCCTTCCCTACTGGAAATGCTGGACATCTGCAAATCAAATGGGACTGGAATAACTTCAACCAGGGTTCTCAGCCTAGCCTCTGGCATAAACAGAACATGCTGGGGAGACAGATATATCCCCCAATGACTCACACTCCTCTCTTATAGGCTCCCACTGCATGTGAAGCAGTGCTCCTCAATGACCCTGTTCAAGTGCAACCTTCACTACCAGCTGGGTTATTGTAACGTCACCTCTGGGGTGGCATCTATGTCATTCATTGACAGGTCCAGTTGTTACTGCTCACAAAATTGCTTTGCTAACAACAACCATCTAAATATGCTTAATAGCGGTACTTGTGTTTTTACACAGCTAGGCTTCTTTTGCCTCATGTATACTGACAACCATGTACTCCTAAAACTTACAAATACAATATGTGAGAAATACAACTATACAATGGATCTAGAATAAATGCTGTCTCCCTCTCTCTCAGGTAACAAAAAAACAGATATTAAACAGGTTGTGAGCACACACACTTCACCTCCTCAACAAACCAAGTGTACAATACATAACTCCACATATGCAGAGGTACTCATTAGAAGCTTACCAAAAGAGCAGAGACCTCACAAATGCAAACTTTCTGCACACATTTTAGTCCCAACAGAATCCACTACACATAAAACCAAATGTATCAGTGTGTCACCCATTAAGCCCTTAAGGAAAAATACCTGAAAACCAATGTATTGGTCATAGGTGAATCTATAGTGAGACACACAGATGTCCTCGTCACCAGGTTGTACAAGTAGAAAATGACAGTCAGCTGGCTGTCTGGTGCCAGGATACGCAAAGTCATGCATACACTCAGGTCTCTAAACAACAGACACATTTACACTTTTGTTGTAATCCATGTTGCAATAAATGACTTGAGATGTACCTTCCTGGATTATATGAAGAGAGATATGACTGAGCTCTGAGATTATGTGTCCCAGACAGGTAGGTCTGTAGCCCTAAGCAGCATTCTACCTTCACCCAGTAGGATGCCTCAATAGAAACAAAATAATTATTGCCTTCAGCAATTGGCTTAGCTACTGGTGTCAGTCCAGGAGGATACAGTATTTCTCATCCTGGGATAATATGGTTGACAGATCACACTGCTTTGCCAGGGATTGTCTTCATCTGTCACCTCTTACCTTTTGGTTACAGGCCAAGGTACTTGCCTCCCCCATAGTGGCTTTTTCAGGGAATGTCATAAGACCAAAATTCCTGATGTAAAATATCCTAAAAAGACAAACTCAGGGTTATGCTGCTTAATGCTAGGAGTATAAATAAGATACTAAACGCAATGGAGGTACTACTTACTTGGGAAGATGCCAATGTTTGTGCAGTCACAGAGACATGGTTTAGGTCACAGAGAGTACTCCAGCCATAAAAGGCTACAATGTCTTCTACACATTCAAATGTGAAAGAACCAAAGGAGGTGTATCCATCTTCAAAAAAGACATATATAACTCAAGATTGGTTAAGCAGTATGACTCCCTAGTGTTACTCAAAGTCCAGTTAACTGCAGGAAAGACCCCCCCCCATGTCATTGTTAGCTACAGGTCCACCAACATGAACCATGAAATCACACCATACCTTTCTGGACTTACTTGAGTCACTCATAGTATAGCCAGACACCCTAGGCATGGGTGATTTTTACTATACTTTCATCGATTGGGATATATATATATATATATATATATATATATATATATATATATAAGCTCAAATGCTCTGGATCAGGTAGTTTGCACCCCTGCAAGGGTATGGAATGTCCCTGACCTAGTACTCACCAACATGGGAGATCGTTGTACCATCCCATGTGTGACACCATCCCTGGTGAGGTTTGACCATATATCAGTCACATTCAATGTAACAATCATACCTGACCCTCCTTTAGGTTCCAAAATGTTGAAAGGTTTCTCCAAAGCAAACTATAGCCTCCTAATCGATGACATAAATAGTTTCAAACCTTCTGCCACCAATGACAGTAAAGACTCCTATACGGAGGTGTACACAAATGCCCTGTATACACACCTTTACAAGTGTATAGACTTAGTCTCACCAGAATGGATCAAAATTTGCTCATGAAAAAAACAAGCCGCCCTGGTGGACATCTAGCATAAATAGATTATATAACAAGAGAAAGAAACTGATGTCCAGGAATTAGATTGAACAGTCTCAGCAGAAGAACACTCTTCATAGCTTAAATAAGCAAATGAGACATCTTGTGAAGTTCTCTAAAGCTAACTACGAACCTAAATTGGCATCCATAGCTAAGGATGATCACAAGGCATTATTTAGCTATCTCTGTAATGTAAAAGGAAAGGTCCAGCTTTGCACTAAATTGTACCAGTCATACTGAACCTGAGAACTTCACCAACCTGATAGCAGACAGGTTTGGTATAAACTTCACACCTCTGTCTCCAGCAATCATAGCCCAAAGCATACCTTTCACCAGTTATCTACCTATTATCTCCAAAGAACTGGTCATAATCGCACTTGCCTAGGTCAAAAACATGGCCTATATGGGACTGGTTAACATCCCAGGTTGCTCACTAAACGGTGTAAAGCAAGAGTTAGCAGAACCACTGGCTACTCTCTTCAACCACAGTCTAAGTACTGGCTTTGTCTCAGCAGAGCGGAAAACAGCAACTGTAAATCCTTGCACAAAGGGGGTCCATCAACCGACCTGGGGAACTATAGATCGATAAGCCTGACCAGCCTTATCTGTAAGGAGGAGAGAATCATCTTGGACTTTATTAACAAGGACATTGGTGACCTTCAAACTCATGACCCAGCCCAGTTTGGCTTTGTTAAGGGTGGTTCATGCCTGTTAAACCTAGTGGAATTCTTCAAGAGTGTCACCAAAGCCCTGGGTGAAGGCAAATCAGTACATACTGCCTACCTGGACTTGGCCAAGGGCTTTAAGACAACCCTCCACTCAGGCATTGATACACTCCTCCACTCAGGCATCTTTGAGAAACTCACCCAGCTGAGGATTAACCCATACATCATTAGATGGGTAGCCAACTAACTCACCAATAGAACACATACATTGATAGTTGGGGATTCCACCTCTATCAGCAGACCTGTTACCAGTGGCATCCCACAAGGGTCTGTGCTGGGCCTCCTACTGTTTGGAATCTACTTCTCAAAAATTCAGGTGATAGATGGCCTGTAGCTCACGAAGTTCATTGATGACTGCAAACTGTGTGAAATCATTGAATCTCCAGATGATGTCAACATAATACAAAATGGGCTTACATATATAAATGATTGTTGCTAAAGCCACAGACTTAAACCAATAAAGCAAGGGACAGGTCTCTGCAAATTATACTATTAATAATACCTCCCTAAGTTCCAAACCAATGGAGAGAGATTTGGGAATCCAGGCTGATAGCATAGTCAGCTTTGATCATCATATGTCCGCAGTGGTAAGGAAGAGCTTTTACATTGCACTCTTCATAAGTAAAGGCATAGCACCCAAGTGAAAGGATGTTATCAATCCACTATAATCATCCCTCATTAGACCAATAATAGAGTACAATGCTCCCTTTTGCATGTACCTCACCAGACATCTGCAGCAACTGGAGAGACCTAAGAAGTTTCTCACCAAGAAAATCTAGGGACTTCACCACATGACCTATATGGACAGACTGAAGGCCCTGTCACTGTACTCTGTATTGTATAGACTGCTGAGAGGCAACTTGTGTCTGGCTTACAGAACACTGTCGAACCTTGCCTTAATGGAATTGCTGCACCTCCACAAATTAAATGCAGCAAGATTCACTTGCTCTACCTAGCCGGTGACATCAACAGGACATGTTGAAGAGACAGATATGTCTCCCAGATATTGCCACTGCTATGGAACAAACTCCCAATTCACATGAAACTGAGCTCCTCAATGAGCCTATTTAAGTGTAACTGGGACAATTGGATGGGAAATCGTAAATATACCCCGGGGGTTTCACCTATGTCACTCTTAGACAGGGGCAACCAGTGCTGATCATGGATTTTCAAATATGGACAAAATATCCTGGTCTATAAGGGAAAAATGATTCAACTTCACTAGGCTTGAGAAGGCCCTAGGCCCATTAGCTTAGTAACCTATGATCCTATGAACCTAGGGCCATTATGAAAGCAGCCTCGTATGAACCTATGAAGCTACGAACTTATGCAGGCCTGCCAAAATCTTGTCTGACACATTGCCTGCTGTTGTCATGTACTATAAGTTCAGCTGCAGTCTTGCAAAAGGCAGACATGTGCTGTGGCAATTGCATTAAGTAATGTGTTCTGTAGTCTGTGTACTTAGATAGGTAGGGGTTCTATTCACACTGCAGTCAAGTGTGTGTGTGTGTTTGTGTGTGTGTGTGTGTGTGTGTGTGTGTGTGTGTGTGTGTGTGTGTGTGTGTGTGTGTGTGTCTGTGTGTGTGTATGTTTGAGAGTGTGTGTGTGTGGTCTTGCTTGACATTAAACAGAATCTTTTACAGCAGCATATAGGGTACTGTTATTACCATATTCTCATCAGTTATATCAGATTTTTGGATATGCAGTCATCCCACCAGGGCATGGTCAGACACTGGCCTGGAGGCCAGGGACACGTCACCTCATCCTATACAAGGCAGATTACAGTGACATGGCTATTAATCTAGCCACATACATCATGGCATGGTTTGTAGGCCAGGAGTTATTTTGCTGAGAAAGCCCTGTGGTGTCTCCAGCTGCTACATGTGTCTGTTGGGGTACATGCAAAAGAGAGCATTATGCTGTATTACTGTTCTGATGAGGTGTGACTACAGTGCTGTCATACAATACTATGCTCTGAATATGAAGGCATGGATAATGATGTGCACCATATGTTTATCCAGCAAAATCATTAAAGAGAGAAGTTAGAAAGTAATGATACATATTGCAGTTTCTGACTTCACAAGCCTTACAACAGCATTCACTATAAAGTTGTGAAATGTTGATGCTATCAACGTCTAATTGTCCAAGACCAATGTAAGTCAAAGCTGCAATGAGCAGTTCAACAACACAATTGCAAATATACTAAGCACTAAGTTAGCTACGCACCCAGATTATCAGACAAAGCTTTTGTATCCCTGAATCCAAAAGGTAGGAAACAGGGATATGGCAATGTTATCATCTCTTGCACAGGGTAGTGTGTTGGGGCAGGAATCCTAGTCAGACACGAAAGATCAGTGAGTGTCTGTGAGTAAGAAGGAGACCAGGCAAGCACTGGGATAAGACAACAAATGGCCAGTGAGACAAAATGAGTAACTGTTTTGTGTGTGTGTGTGTGTGTGTGTGTGTGTGTGTGTGTGTCTTTAGGGGTCCTCCAGGTGAAATTGGTGTGCGAGTGTATGCATGAACACAGCCAAGCTCTGTGCTACCTCTACGTCTTGGTCTGTCAGATAGGTGTGAGCCATGCATGGTAGAGGTGGCAGTTCACCACTGTTGTCCCAGCCCACAAGAACTGGCTCTGCTAGGATTTGCACTGGCATCTCCACACCCAACTTCAGCTGCAGTGCTGCTACCTGAATGTGACTGATATCTGGTGGATGAGATCCCTTCATGGGAATGCCCAGAACCACAACCCCGTGGCCTGCTATGTCCAGGTGTGG
This sequence comes from Protopterus annectens, assembly GCF_019279795.1. Lineage (NCBI taxonomy): Eukaryota > Metazoa > Chordata > Ceratodontiformes > Protopteridae > Protopterus > Protopterus annectens. Next base: position 682,460,812 of record NC_056730.1, read on the forward strand.
ACAGCACACTAACTGATGATGCAGTGGAAGTACTGCCAATATGGGACTGTGATTGGGCATGGCCACATTGGCTGACAGCAGATGATGTGGCTGACCTATGCTCAGGAGAATACTGCTCCACTCCCAGCAGATATTTCATCACACACACACTGCTTGTTCCACGACAGACACCCCTCAGTACATCACAGATATCCCTCATTCCAATGTGTCATTCATCTGATCCAGTGACTCAGCAACACAGCAGTCATGGATGTCAGACTGTGCCACATCTACAACTCTGAGCATTTTTCTGGTACACCTATAGGAACGTGGCTGTGCCTCCATGATGGCCTTAAGCATACACTGAGTGGTACGGAAAGTGAGACATGCACCAGGTGAAGGAGAGACAGCAGGCCCCCTCTGAGCACCCATATCAATACTCCTATGTGACACCTCACCCACAATTTGGCTACACACAGACTCAACAGGCACCGAAGCCATAGTAGCCACACTTCCCAAATCAATGTCCTCACCCTCTACCTATCCAGTATATGTGGGATCAGTGGACTGGGTAGGCATCGGCCTACTGGCTGTGTCCGATGGAAATACAGGAGATGGCTGTATGTCAACCTCTGCACCCCCTGACTGTGCCTCAGTTTGCCCACCATCATCATCATCAGAGTATGATGATACACTGACATCAGGTGGCACAGGACCCACACTCCTACTGTCATGATCACCTGTGAAAAAAAGCAAGAAAATCAGGAATACATTAATACCTGCAGTACTATAATGCAATATATGCTAAGAAACTAGCAGTGTTGCCACTATTACAGACAGTACAGCAATACACACAACAGGCCTGAGATCAAAATCACACACACTAAAATATTTTTTTAAATTGCTCAGCAGTATTGACATAAAAATATTTGGCTTTCTATCTGTAGAAAACATACTGTGCTGTACTGCAGATGGTCCTGGAAGAAGTTAAGCAAGGGTTAAGGGCAACATCATCACAATTAACAGTAACATAGGGTATAGTACATTTTCCCTTTCATATGTTCAGTCAGTCTACTTTCAACAAGAGCATGGCTAATAACTCCAACCTAAGCTTATAAATGTAGCAATCTTCAACATCTTCCACAAAAACAAGACATGTGACACAGAATTAACTTATTCAGTTCAGTTATTTTACTATACCACAGTATTCAGCTATTCAGATAACAAAGCCTACCTGGAAGCTCCTCTTGGGATGTGCTTGCTGTCTCAGAAGGTGTTGGTCCACATCCAGTACATGCTGTCCTGAATTCTCCTGGAAGCTATCTGGATCTCTGATATTGGCCAGAAACTGTTCATTGGGGTTAGTAGTGGTTCTATAGCAGGCCCTCCCCAGTAGCCATTTGGTCACGGTCCACTCAGCTGCTTGCCTCCATGCAGTTGTGATCATGTCAGTGGCCTTGTGGTGTGCCTGTTCATATGTTCTGCTGTGACCACCCATGGCAATGACATCCTAGACAATCTGCTGCCATATTTGCATCCTGCATGCCATATCTGCTTGTCCCCTTTCCAGGAGAAAAGCACAATTTTTTCAAAACACATCCACAATAACTTGATTTTTGGCATTGGTGAATGGGGGGGGGGGGGGTCTCTGTGGATTGACATGTCTGAGTGGCATGCTTGTAGATGTCCAAAAAGACAACAGAAGTATAATACACATATGTATCACATAACTACAAAATAACTGTTTCTAGATAAAACAAAAAAGGTAGCCAGTCAGTATTACTGACTGGAGAAATATAAAACAGTCTACAGACATACTAACAACAGGCAGGATGCAAAACAAGGGAGAGTAGCAAGAGCAACACATCCTTGCTTGTGCTATAACAACTCACCTTTGCCCCCCCCAAAAAAAAAAGAACAGTCCATTCTTGTTTGTGCCATAACAGTAACTCATCAAAAGAACAGGCAAATGACCCATTTTGCTAACAAAACATCTTTGAAATGCTAAATGTGCTATCAAAGGACCTGTCCCTAAAACATTTGTATATATTTATCACACAGCATTCCCGTTTTCATGTACTGGCAATCATGTGTAGCTCTGAAATGGCTTGACAGACATGGCCATGCCATCAGTGCACTTCCAACTAATGTAAAAACCTTTGCTTCACACTATTCTTAAGTACATTCCAGCATATGCAGTATGTAGGTGTCAAAATGGGAGTATACTTGCTGAGGTTCCGTACTTCTCTGTATGGACATATCCTGAAGAAAAAGTGTTTTTGCAGTATTCCCAAACATGTATAACTATCCAAACCATCAGTTCGACTAGCTACAGGGTTGCCTTTTTATATGGTGTATATTATTAATGGATTGCATATGACTTTGACGATGTTTCATAGATGCTAATTACAGCATAAACAGCTGAATTGTATGCTAATCTACTGTTCCAATGTGATGGAGCTATTCAGCAAGCTATAAAGCATCCAAGTAGACTCCATGTTGGTTTTTCCTGCAGATTTCAAAACTTTTGGAGTACTGACATGGAAAGTCTACACAGACAGAATGTCAGGGGCTGCTGCTGATTTGTATATGCTGTGAAGCCAATGCTGCTGCTGCTGCTGCTGCTGCTGCTGCTACTGTCAATAGGCCTAGGTCAAGAAGGAGAAGAGGTTTCAGGCCCTGTTTAACTTTTCGCAATCAACAAGATGTGCAAATTGTAGAAAACTACATGGTGGACAGAGACACACTACAGGCACTCTATGACCTCTGCCTACCCCAACTCATAGCCAAAGCCAACTGAGGGGAACCCATCCCAGTGGAAACTAAGATATGTGTAGCCTTTAAAATCTTAGCTGCAAGTACCTTTCAGAGACCAACAGTAGGCATGCTGGGGATGTTGCAGGTATCAGCATCCAGAATCCTCCACCGATTCCTGGATGCTATGCTTCAACTTGCCAGTGAGCGCATATATTTTCCCCGTAGTTCTGATGAGAGGGCCAGAAATATGCAACAGTTCTAACTGGTAGCACACTACCCTGAAGAACTGGTGACATAGATTGCACTCATGTAGAATTTAAGGCACCACCTGGGGAACAGGGTAGGCTCTACATTAACAGAAAGGGCTATCACTGTCAACTGCCAATTAATTTTAATGCAAAGGGAATCATCTTGAATGTGTGTGCTGACAACCCTGGCAGTTACCATGACTCACATATCTGACACACCTCCCGACTGTACCAGATGTTTTCTAGGGCGGATATCCCCCAGGATCAGGCTATGCACATGAATTGTGGCTGATGACACCTATCAGAAATGCACGCGCGCACACACACACACACACACACACACACACACACACACACACACACACACACACACACACACACACACACACACACACATACACACACACACACACTATGCATGGATTAGTTTGTAGCACAAACCAAGAGTACAATATTAGACTTTAGTCAGAGGTTGTGGGTTCAGAAAGACACTTGCCAAATATGCAATACTGTTAATTCTTCAATTACGTGTAACTTAAAGGTTTAAAGTAAAAGCTCTATACCAGTGGCACAAATGCCCTGCTGTAAACTGTAATCTGTATATCTGGAAGAAACATATGTGCAATATATGAACATGGAAAGTAGTACTTGCAGCAATCTATACTACAGTATATAGTGTGCATCTGTAGGAGCTGGTAGTTTCAAAAGTAAAAGTTATCTGTTGGGGGTAGTATTCTTAACAGTAAAGTTTAAGATAATAGAGCCAAATAATTGTATTAATGCATCATATGTCACATATGATGGTACTAATCTTATCTATGTTTTTTTGTCTCATCCCAACCCTTATCTCTCTTTTTTATTTTTTATTTATTTATTTTAATTTTATATTTTATTTTATTATGTGTCTTCAAAATGTGTCCATGTCATCCATGTGTACTACATCACAAAATGCTCCACAGCACAATGAGGTAGGCCTGCTCCACAGGATCCTCCTGCTCCAACTCCACTAGCTATGGCACCATTGCCCTGCCCATCTGGGAGCCATCCTGCCAGCACCACCCCTACTGCTCCTGTACTACCTGCCCCCTCAGATTGTCCTGCCCTGGAGGATAGTTCAGTGTTTCCCTCTGGGAGCAGTGGCAGAGGTGGTGAGTTTATCACCCATGCTGAACTGCCAAGGATGGTACAAAGGGTTGTGTGCTGCATTGTTGGTGTATGCCTACACCACTAGAGATGCTGCACTTACTCATTTTATGAAGTAACAGGAGAAAGAGAAGCAGACATCAAGTGCTCTAACCAGTGGCAAAGTGAGGTGACAGTGATGACAATGCCGTAGTTGAGGACTTGATTTTCACTGTCAACCAGTTTGCTGACCATGGGTCCTGGATATCTCCACCCTCACGACATACATGGTGTTCACCAAGCTCTTGTATCCATCACCATCCCTGTCTCTTGTCTTGTTTGTTTTATTTGTCTGCAATTGCTTTCTCACCTAACCAACTTACCAGACCCAGACATATGTATGTCCCTTCCCTAACATTCCTCTCTCTCTCTTTCAAAAAAAAAAGAAAAAAAATGCACTATCGCACATAAAAAAAGTCACATACACAGCTTTCTGTTTTATGCACATGCCTTCTTGACACACTTGATTCTGTTCAGTTGGCTATACAACATGATTGTGTTGCAGTCACCTCTCTCTCTGGAGGTAACAGTCCAAATTCAGCTAATATGCTGCATATATTATCAGTTTTTACTGTTGAAGAAATGGATAGCTATGGTTCTTTCCCACCTCCCTCCAGCACATTCCTGTATTTCTTTCCATTTATTCTTCCCCTGCTTGCTCCTCATTTCAGCACTGTCCTATCTTCCCTGTTTCTTTTCTTTAATGCATTATTGCACGGTGGTGTACATAATGAACTAAAACACAACAACTGTAACACAAAGGAGGTTACAAGTATTAAATACAGTGGTATTTGAACCCAGTACCACTGGATTAGTCACGCCTCACAGCAAGAGGTTCTCCGGTTCGATCCTCGGCTGGGGTGCCTTCTGTGCAGAGTCTGCATGTCCTCCCTGTGGTCACGTGGGTTTCCTCCGGGTGCTCCGGTTTCCTCCCACATCCCAAAGACATGCTGTAGGTGGATTGGACACTCTAAATTGGACCTAGGTGCAAGTGTGTGCCTTCTGTGGAAGGTTGGGTGCTGGGCTGGCAACTCAACATCGTAAAACTCCACTGCCAATCATGAGTGGACAGGTGATCCGCTGTGGCGACCCCTAACCGGGAAAAGCCAAAAGAAGAAGAAGACCACGGGATTAGTCACCGGAATTTGCATTTTACATTATTTAAACATCTTTGCATTTTTATTTCCACTGAATTAGCCACCAGATACACATATTTTTACCAAATCCAGTACCATCTGGCCCCAAAAAGGAAAGCATTACTTTATTAACTGCATTAACATGTGCTTCCACAGAGTCATTTAAGTAGCAGGTGTATTCCAGAGATTCAGCAATCACTGTTAGACATTAGCAATGCTGGAGAAGCAATGGATCCCTTCACTTTTTGGGATCCATGTTTATGTGGATGTACACATCGTGGACTAATGGTGAGCAGTGGCAAATAGGTGCAGTTATCCCTACTCAATGATGCTTAACATAATTATGGTATGCCAACACACAGCAGCACATCTTGTATAAACAATTCATGCCATTGTATTATCACTCTGTAATGAAAGGTATTTTATTTTTTTTTTTTTTTTTTTTTTTTTTAAAACACAGTTTTATTTATTCATATCAAAATCAGTCAACATATACAAGAAAATATACAACATTTGAATGTAAAAATCCCGGAGAGAAAATATAGGAGGTACAAATGCAACTAAACTAATATGCAATGTGCCAAACTTTCGAGAGTCAGATAAATCATGTCCATAAAGAAACCAAATAAAAAGAAGAAAAAGTACTAGATATACTAAGATTCACCTACACTGTTCATAACTTCATATTTACGGGTATTAGGGGGATAAAGTGAGTAATTAGTGCAGAGAGATTACTAGTCATCTGATAAGAGTAAAAAGATAAAGTCCCACAATTTCTGAAAGTAGATCCGCTTGTGAGGATTAATTATTAGCAATTTATGGGATCTTATGTACTGGATAGCTATTGCCTTAAAATCTTTCCACCTAAGTTTAGTACGATCCAGCCAATGTTTAGATATATAGAATTTAATCAGGAGACAGATAATAATCAGCGCATGTAGTTTAATTTTGGGCAAGTGAGTATCAGTAATATGTAGAATGGCCATTTCCCATGAGAGTGTGGATTTATGGTATCCCATTTTCTCTAGGCGGACTTTAAGTGAGCACCAGATGTTGTGGGTGTATTTACAAAACTACATAATATGTATAATATCAGCATGTGGGTAAGAGCAACAGGCACAAGCGGTATAATGATTAGGATCAAATTTGTTTAAATGGACAGGGGTAAGGTATAAGTTATTTACAATCATGAATTATGTATACAGGAGTTTTTTATAAGGTGAGAACATAAGAGTATGTTTAATGGCCTGGTACTTCTGATTCCTCGTGAGGTCAATACCCTGGAAATCCCAGTATTCCGCAAAAACTATTTTCCCTTGATTGATGAAGTTAGAAAAAGCTTTATAGGCTAATGAGGTCATGTTTTTTTTGTATGATAAAACTTGAAGTAAGGAGTTTACTCGATTCTGTTCCTCATCTGTACTTGGGAATTTATTAATAATGGACTGGGTTATTTCTATAATTTGTCTCAAAATAGAGACATATTTTTTAGGAAGACCTAAGGCCGTTCGTAGATCAGTTAAGGATAGAGGGTTATGTTTCTGTATATCCCATAAGGTAAGGTTTTTGATTAAAGGAAGATTATCCAGCTTAATCATTTTATTACACAAGGTTATATTAGGATTAAGATGGAACGGCTGAAATAGGAGAAGGGCATTCCTTAGTTTAATGTCTCGGAACAGATCTTGAAAGGTTTTTATTAGTCCCTTCAGGATAGGGTGTAGTTTTAATTTTTTAAGATAAGATTTATCCACAAAAGGTAATGCTTTAGGGTTAAGAGTATTGGCATAGGAGTAATTATACCATAGTTTAACCCATAAAGGAGACCAATTAGAGGGATTTGGTTGATAATTAGCAATTGTGTAAATTCTGTTTGCTTGAATAATTTTATAATATAAGAGAAGGTTGGGCATAGCCAAACCTCCCATTTTTTTCGGTAAAGTAAGCCTTTGATAGGAGACTCTAACAGATTTAGGATGCCATATAAATTTGGCAAAAGCTTTATGAATTTTGTTAAAAAACGAGGAGGGGGAGGAAGATAGCGAGGAATTTAATAGGTAAAGAAGTTTAGGAAAGACGTTCATTTTGATGATAGAAGTTTTAGCAAGCATAGGAAGGTTCAGTTTTTGCCATCTTAAGATATCCCGGGAGACAGAGGACCATAAATGAAATATATTGGATTGAAGAATAGACGTAGAAGTGTGGTCATAGCAAATTCCTAAATATTTAATGGAGTACTCTACACGGCAGGTCGTATCAGGGAATAGATAGTTTCTATGAGCGTGGGGGTTGATCGGGAAGATAAAGGATTTATTTTTGTTAATTTGATATCCTGCTATATTAGCAAAGGAGTTCAGGGATCTTTCTAGTTTTCCCATGTCAGACATTGGGTGTTCAAAGTAAAGATTCAAGTCATCGGCAAAAGCAGTCAGGCTAATCTTGGTTTTATAAAATATAGGGATAGAGTGATATGTTTGTTGGGATAGAAGTAGAAAGAGGGGTTCAAGATATAGGTTAAATAAAAGAGGAGAGAGAGGACACCCCTGCCTGGTACCATTTGCAATTTTTATGGGTTGAGAGTATTGACCATTAATATATAGCCTTGTGTATGCGCTGTGATATAGAGTTTTAATAGTCTTGATAAAATCAGAGGGAATGTTAAAAAATGATAATACCAATAATAGGAAGTCCCAATTGACCCTATCAAAGGCTTTGCTAGTGTCAATTACCCAGGCATAGATAGGGTTTCCTTCCCTTCTAGTAATATTTAACATAGACTCTAGAGTTAGAGAGTTATCCCAAGTATGTCTGGCAGGTGTGAATCCTGACTGTTCTGGGGCGATTAGAGTTTTCATCATCTGTTTAAGTCTATTTGCAAGGATAGTAGCAATGATTTTCATATCCACATTCATGATAGAGATTGGTCTGTAGTTGTTTAGATTAGAGGTGTCTAGGGAATTCTTAGGAATAAAAATAGTTTTCGAGTGATTAATATACTTGTCAGAGATTCCAATTAGTATAATATACTGGTAAAGTTGAAGTAAGATGGGGGCCAAATTAGTTTTAAAAGATTTATAGAACTCAGAGGTAAACGCATCAGGGCCCGGGGCTTTGCCTAGTTTAAAACTGTCAATGGCCTCGTGGATCTCTGAAATCTTAATTGGAGTTGAGAGGACAGTTTCCTGAGTTTTGGATAGTTTAGGGAAAGAAAGGGTGGATAGAAATTCCCTCATTTCACTTTGGGAAGATGATGAGATATTAGAAGCATACAACTCTCTATAGGTTTGATGAAATAGTTGAATGATTAGTGTATTTGAGTTATAAAGAGTATTACCATGTCTTATAAGTGTAATTCTTGGGGTTTTGGGCGAACAATTTATCAGCCTAGCAAGAGCTTTGGATGGTGTTTGTAAGGATTCAGAATATTTGGCAATATTTCTGAGTTCCAGAAGTGAAAAACTGGAATGTTGTATTTCCAGCAGATCTTTTTGTTTAATACATAACTGTTTTTCTAACTCAGGGGAGAAACTCTCTAGAAGCTTATCGTCCAGGGTCTTTATTTCAGATCTTAATTCCTCCTCCCGAGCTTTGTTGAGTTTTTTAAAATAGGTAGCTTTCTTAATGAGAATCCCTCTCAATACTGTTTTACAAGCAGCCCATCGAACATTGAAAGGAATGTCCCTATCTCGCGAGGGGGAGAAGAGTTCTTTAAAAGTATAGACAATTTCTTCCTTTATTGATTGTTCTTTGAGTAAATTACTATTCAGTGTCCAATTATAATTTTTATAAACAGGGGATGGGTTATCATTAAAGTCTATCTCCAGGATTTTTTTAGAGTGGTCAGATAAAAATCTAGGTTCCGTTCGAAATTTGACTCGTTCATTAGTAAGAAAGTTGGATATCAGGAAGAAGTCTATACGTGACCAAGAATGGTGACATTTTGAGTAGTAAGTAAAGCAGTTATTATTACCTGGGCCACATTCAAATGAGACGGGATCAGTTAGATCAAAGTCAACGATCAGCTCTTTTAAGACTAGAGAATCCTGTAGGTTCAAGCTTGATGGTTTACCCGATCTATCTATATTAGGGTCAATATGAAAGGTATTTTAAAGTACGACATACACTTGTATTCAAACCCAGTACCATCTGGCCCCAAAAAACATATCACCCTTTGAGTTACTGTATGGGCATAGGGTGAGGGAGCCTTTAGATTTGATTTGTGATGAGTCGGAGAGTGAGTGTAAATCCCACAAGGAGTCTGCTGTGGCATATGTCCTAAATGTCAGGACAAAGCTAAGGGAGCTAATGGTCTTGGCCCAGAAGAACCTGACAAGAGCCCAACAGCAGGAAAAGGTCTGAGGTCTGGTATGACAGGAGTGCTTGAGCCTGAGAGTATGCTTTGGGACAGCAGGTTATGGTGCTCATTCCTGTCAGACTGAATAAGCTGCAGGCAGCTTAGGAGGGACCCTTTGAAATGGTAAGGAAGGAAGGTTAGTGATGTTAATTACATGGTAAACCTACTAGACAGGAGGCAGGGACGCAAATTGTACCATGTTAACATGATGAAGCCTAACCATGATAGGGAGGCCCTGGTGCTGAGTATTTGCAGTGGAGTGGCAAGCATTCAAAAACCGTAAAGAGTTTTTGTGAGGACCCCCTGTGTTAGCCAGTCCAGATTACAGCAAATAATTTGTTGTACAAGTGGATGCTTCAAACCATGAGGTGGGAGTTGTACTCAGCCATGTTTCCTCAAAAGGAGAAGAGCACCCAGTTGTATATCTCAGTTGTAGACTGCAAGCTAGGGGGAATGTTATGCAACTATAGAAAATGAAGGTCTAGTCATAGTATGGGCAGTGCAGAAACTTTAGCCCTATCTGTATTGGAGGAAATTCACTGTGGTTACAGACCACAATCCCTTAACATGGCTACATCATGTCAGCCAGAAAAATGCCAAGTTATTAGGTGGAGCCTGGGGTTGCAGGCATACAACATCACAGTGTAGCACCATAGTGGGGTCAGTAGTACCAATGCAGATGGGGTCTCAAGACAGGGTATAGGTTAATGTGTTCCCTTGACAGGCCCATTTCTCTCATGTAACATTTTTTCCAGGGTCACTTGAAAAAACAGCTTGAGTTTTTAAAGGGGGGTGGGGTGAGATGTGATGTTATGAGGTAGTGCCATCTGTGCCAGGGAGAGTAGGGTGGTACATGTGTACATATGCCAGCATAGCTATTTGGAGTTTTGTAAAGAATTTTGTTTTATTTGACTATCACTGATTTGTACAAATATTTGAGTTAAAATGTACTTGTAAAGTTACTTGTGTTAAAAATGCATCAACAATGGGTCTTGCTGGACAGAAAAGAGATATACATATATGTCAGCCAGTATTATTATAAATGATTAAATGTATATTTTTAAACAGAGAACCGTGGAAGGGTGGAAAGCTTGAAACTGTGTTATACCTTTCAGATGCTGCCACAGATCTTAGCAAAGTTCTGTGTGTTTATTGTACCACAGTCAGGTTACCAGAGGTGATGTGATTCTCTAACAATAATCTGTTTTTTTTTTTTTGAACTCTCACAGCAGCACTTTGGAACCTGACTGGAAAGACTTCTGATAGGATATATATCTCATACATCCAGACAGACGAAGAGAGACATTATCTGACTTTTGCTGTGGTAAGACACTCAGCAGACATCAGCTTGCCTTGCTTTAGTAAGGAGTCAGGGAAAAGGGATTCTTTAGTTAGCCAGGGACATTTGGTGAGAATAGTTTAGTATTATTTTCTGCATCTGTGAGAAACTACCCAACTGTATTATTTTTTACTTGTCTGTGGTTGAATCTCTGTTGTTTATTGTATTCAGTATTCTCCTGTTTTCTGTTTTATAATTTATCATTAAATATTTTAATACCTT